>NC_045438.1:98194249-98220006 GCF_002776525.5 Piliocolobus tephrosceles | reverse complement strand
TAAAGAGAGATATTTTCAAGGAGGTGACTAGTCTCTCAGGTGGGGCAGTGTGGCAATCAGAGCTTCCTTTCTCTATACACATGAGGCCTCCTCCTTGGCCCACCCTGCTTGTAAGCTTTACCTTGATACATGTCTAAGTCATCACAGACAGCAAGATCACCTACATGGAGGAGGGGAGGGAGAGGTAGGTCCACTCCGGGAAGGCTTGTGCTCCCACTCTGGAGGTGGCATCTAGGTCTGTGATCCATGAGCTACTTTTGTAAATGGGGTTGAATTAATTCCTGTCCTCACCACTGCTGACAGGAATGGGCATGGGGACCGTGGTTTAGCTGTGGAATAGCTGTTGCTGGGACTACCTCCAGCTCTGGGTTGGGCCTTTTAGTATGAGTGATGTATTTCACACCCAGTGGCTCATCTGAAATCCTTTAAAATGCTCATGGGTCTCTGAGCTCTAGAGGTGAAGTATTATGAAAGGGTGAATGTCCATGGAGTGGCAAAACTTGAGGAAATTCAAAGCTTTCCACGTAGTGACAGCATGCAGTCACTCAGGCTCCATTTCTTCTTGGAAAGTTTTCTTTCTTTTTTCTTTCGGATATTCTATCTGACTGGGATTATCACATTTTGATTTTCTTGGAATGGCTCAGAGCTCAGAACTGTGGAAAATGGAAAGCTAGTGTGAATGTTCTTTCCCTTCTCAGGGATTTGGAGTCTTATTACTGTACGGTTTCAGCTTTCCATGATTTGTTTTTTAATGTCATGGTCTAAAGAAAGTGTAACACTATCATTTTGCTTTCCTGGGATTTCTGTCAGAGCTGTCATTGTTTATAATTTATAACCTATTCTATTTTCAAAAAAGGATTTGAAGTAGTTTTCAATATGAAATAAATATAATACAGTACAATTATAAACATTCACATGTAGATCCAATATTTTAATTAATGAAAGGTGATAAATAGATGTAATCATTATCTGGAATTAGTAAACAATTACAAGCGAAATTTAAATTTAGTTATGAGCTTCTTGGAAAACAAGGTAAGGTCAACCTGATGGAGTTTACAGTTTTTCTGAACTTAAAAAAAAAAAAGTAGAGTAAGAGCTTCATATCCACTAGTTCTGCATTCATGGATTCAACCAACTGCAGATCAAAAATATTTGGAAAAAAAGATAGCGTCTGTAGTCTGTATTAAACATGTGCATACTTTTTCTGGGTCAGTATTTCCAAAACAAAACAGTATGACAATGATTTATATAGCACTTACATCATATCAGGTATTATAGGTACTCTAGAGATGATTTAAAGTACATGGGAGAATGCACAATGGTTATATCCAAGCATTACACCATTTTATATCAGGCACATAAACATCCATGGATTTTGGTGTCCATGAGAGGTCCTAGAACCAATCCCCAATGGATATTGAGAGATGATGGTATACAAGTTGTTCTTGTAGGGAGAGAATTCTTCCTGGAACAATATTCTAGTTGAAGAAATGTGTAAGTTTTTGTATTATAGAAATATATGAGGGTATAAGTATAAATTTGTCCCTATATACATAAATAGATATATGTGTACAGGTATACAAATGAAATATATATGTATTTGCCTTGGTATGTGTATGCATACAGGCATGCATTCATATTTATTGTGTTGGGCAGACTAATGGCCACTCTCAGATGTCTACACCCTATTCCCTGGAATTTATTAATATGTTAGGTTAGGGGAATTAGTTTGCATATTAAGGTTTCTAGTAATTTGAATCTAGAATAGAGAGATTATCCTGGATTATTTGGGTTGGCCCAGTGCAATCACAAGGGTTCTTAGAAGAGAGAAGCAGAAGAGGTCAGAGTCATACAATAGGAGAAGGACTCAACCTGCTGTCTTTGAAGGTAAAGAAAGAACACCAGAAGCCAAGCGATGAGGAACATCTCCAGTAACTGGAAAAGGCAAGAAGACAGATTAACTCTTAGAGTCTCCGGAAAGGAACTCTGTCTTGCTGATACCTTGATTCTAGCCCCATGAAATCCCATGTCAGACTTTGACCTACAAAGCTGTAAGATAAATTTGGGTTAAGCCACTAAGTTTGCGGTAATTTGTTCAGCAATAGAAAATGAATACACACATATGTATATGTATATAGACATAAATAAAGAGGACCAAAAAAGAGAAAAAAGACATCAGTAAAGATATTTCTATAAGGAGTTAAGATAATGCTGTTAGTCTAGGTACCTTGACTACAAAGATACAAGTTAGTTCTCATGTGTAAATACAATTATACAATTGTAAACAATTGTGAAAAAATACAGCAACTTATGGTTTCTTGGATAGCCAATAGAGTTTTAAAATGTAGTTCACATTAAAATAGAATTCTTGACTTCCTCAAGGCTTGTAACTACCGATAATGTGCTGGAGCCAGTTTCTACCATGTCCCGAAAGCCAACTGGCGACCATTTCTCATTCAGTGACATTACATATGCAGGTGGAATTAGGCAATGGTGGGAGTATTTATACCCTTGATATGCCAAACACTGCAAATCAGGGATTTTTTCCTCTTGAGAGTTGATTGTGAAACACTTACCAGCAGATCATTGCTTTAACAGGTTTACCCATTTCAGTAAGTGGTATGACTGTTCACTTAGGTGCCAAAAATCTAGAAGACGTCTTTGATTTCTCTTCCCTTCATGACATAATCTAATTAATTGGCTAGTCCTGCCATGTCTATTTTGAAATTATGCCCACTTTTAAAAACCTGCACAGTTACCACTCTAAGCTATCAGTATGTCTCGCCTGGACCATTGCAATGGATTTGTAATGGACCTTCTGGATTCTACTGTTCTCCCTTTCCATCTTTTTATATGTCACATCATATCACTTCACTGCTTAAAACTCTCCACTATTCTTAGAATAAAACATAAGCTCCTTAACTCCAGTCTACAATCCCTCCCTTCCTTGCCTTGCCTCAGTTCAACTCTCCAGTTTCATCCTGACTTCTCTCCATGAGCTCCCCGTGTTCTGGCCTCACTGATCTCTCTGTCCCTTAATTCACCAACCTCATTTCTGTCCTAAGGCTTTTGCCATAGCAGTTCCCTTTGCTGTGAGTGTCCCTCTGCCTCCCCTAAGATCTTTGCATAGATGCCTCTTTCTTATCAATCAGGACTTAGCTTAAATGTTTCCACTTCAGTGAGGCCTTCCCTGGACCAACCAATCTAACATGGTCTATAACATTCCTAAACCACCCTGTATCATTTTCATCTTAGTATTTGTTCTTACCTATTATTTGCTTATTCATTTATCATGACTGGCACATGGTAGTCTCCTAAGAACTGTTTGTTGAAAGAAAAAATTAACTTAGAAGGTGTTTAGAGTGTTATAAACAGTGTCTACACTTCTATGAGGAAGTATGTCGGATAAAGAAAAGACAGTTTCTTTCCTGTCTGGGACATAGTGGCAGGGGTGGGAAGGTAAAACCTTATCAATGCTGACCTGGGATAAGAAAGTGGAAAATGGCTGAGGTAGCAGAAATGTAAGTCAGAAGGTGAAGCAATCAAATGTGCTTGGGTAAGATACTGCAGTCTCAGTAAAAGGTGTCTAAGTGTCAGATATCTGGATGGAGATGGTGACTAAGAAATGCTGAACTATAAGCAAGAAAAATATGAAGACAGAATCGGGTCAGTCCTGGGTCTTGAACTAAAAGGCAAGGGAGCTAGCAATGGTGCTCAGACATCCTCCCCAATTCTGTAAGATGGTGCTTCCCTTCCCTGAACTCTTTCTGAAGCCCTCCTCCAGGCCTGACTGACTTTGCGCATCCTAAAGGCCTAACTCACTTTCAGATACCACAACTGAGTTTCCACCTTGGAGATGTTCCTGCAGAGAGAAATACCACACTGCTAGAGCTCAGGGTTTTTCCCATAATAGAGTGATGGTTGTGTTCATTCATTGCTTTTCATGGTCTCTAGGCATAAAAAGGAAAACTTGTTTTTCATTGTTATGTTGATGATTTTCTTTAACAGAACTTTCTAAGAATTCTTACTGTCATAGATTCTTATCATAGAAAGAGCCTTGATTAATTATTTATTACTTTCTAAGAATTATTCTTACCATCATAGATTTTTATTGTAGAAAGGACCATGATTAATTATTTCAACTGGCTTCTTATTTTACAAAGAGATTTGTCTTTTGATCTACTTGAGGTTACAGAGATAGTGGCAGACTCAAGACAAGAATTTCTATTTCCTGGTTTACAATTAGTTAATTTGAAGTGGAAACAGGCATTAAATTGTCATATGCAAAGTTAGAGAAAAATAAGTAAATACATTACTATCAAGATCATGGATTTATTAAACAGTAGCAAAGCCTTCCCAGTGTCTTAGAGAGTGGGCTCAACTTAGTCTCTTCTTATCCTTCCAACCTGAAAAGGCAATGACAAATGACATTCTGAATGCTGGTCAGGGGCCTGGAAAGATTCTGAGGGAGTTTGGATGAAGTATAGATTAGACTATGTTAGATATAATTTTTCATTATAGCATATGCTATTATTTTCTAATGCTTTGGAAATTTGTAATACTTGGCTACTGTGTTTAGCCAGAGGCACACATTTCTTGACTACTTCAGATAAAGAGATTTTGACTGTGTTTGAACAATTTTGATAGTATTTTACAATTCTTACTTTTAGACTCTTCCTCTGTAGTGTAAATGTTTTAGTTTATTCTTATTTCTTGAAGAGAATTGGTTTATAACATACTGGGCTTATAGTAGATACAGTGGTCATGAGAGAGGAAAAACTCAAAATGTGCATGTAAAACAACTATAACAGAAAGACATAGATGATGATAGTAATATGATATTAATTATCTTCAGAACTCTAAGTCTCAAAGTGTTGGGTCAGAATATTCCATTTTCTTCCCTTTCTCTTCCGAGTTTTTCTTTTTAATCCTTTAATTGCCTTTTGATAATCCCTGTTTAATAATTAAAGTCCTGTATGTTCTTTATTTGGTGAGTGTAGGATATGATAGTGTTCTAAGTCCTAGGAATTGCTGAAATTAGCAATTTAATAAGATTTTTGAAAGTTATTAAAGTCATTGAATTTCTTTTTTTATCAGTGTAATAACATTTATGAATATTACAAATACATACACATAAATAACAAAAAGGCATTATACATATTTCAAGGATACAAACATACCAAAGGTATATTTTCAAGGATACAAACATAGTTGTTTGATGTATGATATATTGCTGCCTACTGTGGGGGAAGATGATACAGGGAAAAAGTAAAGTATGATAAATAAAATAGGACTGGATTGATAATGTACCAAAATAAAAGGATATATTTAACTCTTGGTTTTCTTTCCAAGAATTTGATGTGTAGTATTCAGTTGATTCTTGAACAATGTGAGGATTAGGGCACCAACCCGTTCCCCCTTGAAAATCTGGTATAACTTTTATTGTTTTTTTTTTTTTTTTTTCAGACAGAGTTTCACTCTTGTTGCCCAGGCTGGAGTGCAGTGGCGTGATCTTAGCTCACCACAACCTCCACCTCCTGGGTTCAATCGATCTTCCTGCCTCAGCCTCCTTAGTAGCTGAGACTATGGGTGTGTGTCACCAAGCCCAGCTAATTTTTGTATTTGTAGTAGAGACGGTTTCACCATGTTGGCCAGGCTGGTCTCAAATTCCTGATTTCAGGTGATCTGCCTGCCTTGGCCTCCCAAAGAGCTGGGATTACAGGTGTGAGTCACCATGCCCAACCATGGTATAACTTTTGACTCCCCAAAATCTTAACTACTAACAGCCTACTGTTGACTGGAAGCCTAACCTAAACAGCCTATTAACACATCTTTTATATGTATTATATGCTGTATTCTTACAATAAAGTAAGCTAGAGAAAAGAAATGCAATTAAGAAAATCATAAGGAAGAGAAAACACATTTACAATACTACACTGTATTTATCAATACCGTAAGTTTTACATTATCTGTTTACAAGATGAATCTTCTGAAATGATGGGCAAACTAGCTGCAGACCTCACTCTACAGCTATATATATATAGCTCTCTCTCTCTATATATATACACACACACACACACACAGGTATGTATATATATACACACACACAGGTACATATCTATACAGGTACATATATACAGGTTATATATATAAGTGCATATACATATATATACACACACACAGGTGCATATCAATCAATTCAATATTTTTTTTCATTTCTCTTTTTTTGTTCTGTTTTTTGATTTTCTCTCTCGTTCAACATTTTCTTTTTCTTTTTTTGGGTTATAATCAAGAACTTTTTTTTTTTTAATTATTATACTTTAAGTTCTAGGGTACATGTGCATAACGTGCAGGTTTGTTACATATGTATACTTGTGCCATGTTGGTGTGCTGCACCCATCAACTCATCAGCATCCATCAATTCATCATTTATATCAGGTATAACTCCCAATGCAATCCCTCCCCCCTCCCCCCCCATGATAGGCCCCAATGTGTGATGTTCCCCTTCCCGAGTCCAAGTGATGTCATTGTTCAGTTCCCACCTATGAGTGAGAACATGCGGTGTTTGGTTTTCTCTTCTTGTGATAGTTTGCTAAGAATGATGGTTTCCAGCTGCATCCATGTCCCTACAAAGGACACAAACTCATCCTTTTTTATGGCTGCATAATATTCCATGGTGTATATGTGCCACATTTTCTTAATCCAGTCTGTCACTGATGGACATTTGGGTTGATTCCAAGTCTTTGCTATTGTGAATAGTGCTGCAATAAACATACGTGTGCATGTGTCTTTATAGCAGCATGATTTATAATCCTTTGGGTATATACCCAGTAGTGGGATGGCTGGGTCATATGGTACATCTAGATCTAGATCCCTGAGGAATTGCCATACTGTTTTCCATAATGGTTGAACTAGTTTACAATCCCACCAACAGTGTAAAAGTGTTCCTATTTCTCCACATCCTCTCCAGCACCTGTTGTTTCCTGACTTTTTAATGATTGCCATTCTAACTGGTGTGAGATGGTATCTCATTGTGGTTTTGATTTGCATTTCTCTGATGGCCAGTGATGATGAGCATTTTTTCATGTGTCTGTTGGCTGTATGCATGTCTTCTTTTGAGAAATGTCTGTTCATATCCTTTGCCCACTTTTTGATGGGGTTGTTTGTTTTTTTCTTGTAAATTTGTTTGAGTTCTTTGTAGATTCTGGATATTAGCCCTTTGTCAGATGAGTAGATTGCAAAAATTTTCTCCCATTCTGTAGGTTGCCTGTTCACTCTGATGGTAGTTTCTTTTGCTGTGCAGAAGCTCTTTAGTTTAATTAGATCCCATTTGTCAATTTTGGCTTTTGCTGCCGTTGCTTTTGGTGTTTTAGACATGAAGTCCTTGCCCATGCCTATGTCCTGAATGGTACTACCTAGGTTTTCTTCTAGGGTTTTTATGGTATTAGGTCTAACATATAAGTCTCTAATCCATCTTGAATTAATCTTCATATAAGGAGTAAGGAAAGGATCCAGTTTCAGCTTTCTACTTATGGCTAGCCAATTTTCCCAGCACCATTTATTAAATAGGGAATCCTTTCCCCATTTCTTGTTTCTCTCAGGTTTGTCAAAGATCAGATGGCTGTAGATGTGTGGTATTATTTCTGAGGGCTCTGTTCTGTTCCATTGGTCTATATCTCTGTTTTGGTACCAGTACCATGCTGTTTTGGTTACTGTAGACTTGTAGTATAGTTTGAAGTCAGGTAGCGTGATGCCTCCAGCTTTGTCCTTTTGACTTAGGATTGTCTTGGCAATGCGGGCTCTTTTTTGGTTCCATATGAACTTTAAAGCAGTTTTTTCCAATTCTGTGAAGAAACTCATTGGTAGCTTGATGGGGATGGCATTGAATCTATAAATAACCTTGAGCAGTATGGCCATTTTCACAATATTGATTCTTTCTATCCGTGAGCATGGAATGTTCTTCCATTTGTTTGTGTCCTCTTTTATTTCACTGAGCAGTGGTTTGTAGTTCTCCTTGAAGAGGTCCTTTACATCCCTTGTAAGTTGGATTCCTAGGTATTTTATTCTCTTTGAAGCAATTGTGAATGGGATTTCACTCATGATTTGGCTCTCTGTTTGTCTGTTACTGGTGTATAAGAATGCTTGTGATTTTTGCACATTAATTTTGTATCCTGAGACTTTGCTGAAGTTGCTTATCAGCTTAAGGAGATTTTGGGCTGAGACGATGGGGTTTTCTAAATATACAATCATGTCATCTGCAAACAGGGACAATTTGACTTCCTCTTTTCCTAACTGGATACCCTTGATTTCTTTCTCTTGCCTGATATCCCTAGCCAGAACTTCCAACACTATGTTGAATAGGAGTGGTGAGAGAGGGCATCCCTGTCCTGTGCCAGTTTTCAAAGGGAATTTTTCCAGTTTTTGCCCATTCAGTATGATATTGGCTGAGGGTTTGTCATAAATAGCTCTTATTTTGAGGTACATTCCATCAATACCAAATTTATTGAGCGTTTTTAGCATGAAGGGCTGTTGAATTTTGTCAAAAGCCTTTTCTGCATCTATTGAGATAATCATGTGGTTCTTGTCTTTGGTTCTGTTTATATGCTGGATTACGTTTATTGATTTGTGAATGTTGAACCAGCCTTGCATCCCAGGGATGAAGCCCACTTGATCATGGTAGATAAGCTTTTTGATGTGCTGCTGAATCCGTTTTGCCAGTATTTTATTGAGGATTTTTGCATCGATGCTCATCAGGGATATTGGTCTAAAATTCTCTTTTTTTGTTGTGTCTCTGCCAGGCTTTGGTATCAGGATGATGTTGGCCTCATAAAATGAGTTAGGGAGGATTCTCTCTTTTTCATTTGATTGGAATAGTTTCAGAAGGAATGGTACCAGCTCCTCTCTGTACCTCTGGTAGAATTCAGCTGTGAATCCATCTGGTCCTGGACTTTTTTTGCTTGGTAGGCTATTAATTATTGCCTCAATTTCAGAGCCTGCTATTGGTCTATTCAGGGATTCAACTTCTTCCTGGTTTAGTCTTGGAAGAGTGTAAGTGTCCAGGATATTATCAATTCCTTCTAGATTTTCTAGTTGATTTGCATAGAGGTGTTTATAGTATTCTGTGATGGTAGTTTGTATTTCTGTGGGGTCGGTGGTGATATCCCCTTTATCATTTTTTATTGCATCTATTTGATTCTTCTCTCTTTTCTTCTTTATTAGTCTTGCTAGCAGTCTGTCAATTTTATTGATTTTTTTCAGAAAACCAACTGCTGGATTCATTGATTTTTTGGAGGGTTTTTTGTGTCTCTATCTCCTTCAGTTCTGCTCTGATCTTAGTTATTTCTTGCCTTCTGCTCGCTTTTGAATGTGTTTGCTTTTGCTTCTCCAGTTCTTTTAATTATGATGTTAGAGTATCAATTTTAGATCTTTCCAGCTTTCTCTTGTGGGCATTTAGTGCTATAAATTTCCCTCTACACACTGCTTTAAATGTGTCCCAGAGATTCTGGTATGTTGTATCTTTGTTCTCATTGGTTTCAAAGAAAATCTTTATTTCTGCCTTCATTTCGTTATGTACCCAGTAGTCATTCAGGAGCAGGTTGTTCAGTTTCCATGTAGTTGAGCGGTTTTGATTGAGTTTCTTAGTCCTGAGTTCTAGTTTGATTGCACTGTGGTCTGAGAGACAGTTTGTTATAATTACTGTTCTTTTACATTTGCTGAGGAGTGCTTTACTTCCAATTATGTGATCAATTTTGGAATAAGTGTGATGTGGTGCTGAGAAGAATGTATATTCTGTTGATTTGGGGTGGAGAGTTCTATAGATGTCTATTAGGTCCGCTTGGTGCAGAGATGAGTTCAATTCCTGGATATCCTTGTTAACTTTCTGTGTCGTTGATCTGTGTAATGTTGACAGTGGAGTGTTGAAGTCTCCCATTATTATTGTATGGGAGTCTAAGTCTCTTTTTAAGTCTCTAAGGACTTGCTTTATGAATTTGGGTGCTCCTGTATTGGGTGCATATATATTTAGGATAGTTAGCTCTTCCTGTTGAATTGATCCCTTTACCATTATGTAATGGCCTTCTTTGTGTCTTTTGATCTTTGATGGTTTAAAGTCTATTTTATCAGAGACTAAGATTGCAACTCCTGCTTTTTTTTTCTCCATTTGCTTAGTAGATCTTCCTCCATCCCTTTATTTTGAGCCTATGTATGTCTCTGCATGTGAGATGGGTCTCCTGAAGACAGCAGACTGATGGGTCTTGACTCTTTATCCAGTTTGCCAGTCTGTGTCTTTTAATTGGAGCATTTAGTCCATTAACATTTAAGGTTAATATTGTGATGTGTGAACTTGATCCTGCCATTATGATATTAACTGGTTATTTTGCTCGTTAGTTGATGCAGTTTCTTCCTAGCCTCGATGGTCTTTACATTTTGGCATGTTTTTGCAATGGCTGGTACCGGTTGTTCATTTCCATGTTTAGGGCTTCCTTCAGGGTCTGTGGTAAGGCAGGTCTATTGGTGACAAAATCTCTAAGCATTTGCTTATCTGTAAAGGATTTTATTTCTCCTTCACTGATGAAACTTAGTTTGGCTGGATATGAAATTCTGGGTTTAAAATTCTTTTCTTTAAGAACGTTGAATATTGGCCCCCACTCTCTTCTGGCTTATAGAGTTTCTGCTGAGAGGTCTGCTGTTAGTCTGATGGGCTTCCCTTTGTGGGTAACCCGACCTTTCTCTCTGGCTGCCCTTAAGATTTTTTCCTTCATTTCAGCTTTGGTGAATCTGGCAATTATGTTTCTTGGAGTTGCTCTTCTTGAGGAGTATCTTTGTGGCATTCTCTGTATTTCCTGAATTTGAATGTTGGCCTGCCCTACTAGGTTGGGGAAGTTCTCCTGGATGATATCCTGAAGAGTGTTTTCCAACTTGGTTCCATTTTCCCCCTCACTTTCAGGCACCCCAATCAGATGTAGATTTGGTCTTTTTACATAATCCCATACTTCTTGCAGGCTTTGTTCATTTCTTTTTCTTCTTTTTTCTTTTGGTTTCTTTTCTCGCTTCATTTCATTCATTTGATCCTCCATCGCTGATACTCTTTCTTCCAGTTGATGAAGTCGGTTACTGAAGCTTGTGGATTTGTCACGTATTTCTCGTGTCATGGTTTTCATCTCTGTCATTTCATTTATGACCTTCTCTGCATTAATTATTCTAGCTATCAATTCTTCCACTCTTTTTTCAAGATTTTTAGTTTCTTTGCGTTGGGTACGTAATTCCTCCTTTAGCTCTGAGAAGTTTGATGGACTGAAGCCTTCTTCTCTCATCTCGTCAAAGTCATTCTCTGACCAGCTTTGATCCGTTGCTGGCAATGAGCTGCTCTCCTTTGCAGGGGGAGATTTGCTCTTATTTTTTGAATTTCCAGCTTTTGTGCCCTGCTTCTTCCCCATCTTTGTGGTTTTATCTGCTTCTGGTCTTTGATGATGGTGATGTCCTGATGGGGTTTTGGTATAGGTGTTCTTCCTCTTTGGTAGTTTTCCTTCTAATAGTCAGGACCCTCAGCTGTAGGTCTGTTGGAGATTGCTTGAGGTCCACTGCAGACTCTGTTTTCCTGGGTATCAGCAGCAGAGGTTGCAGAAGATAGAATATTGCTGAACAGCGAGTGTAGCTGTCTGATTCTTACTTTGGAAGCTTCTTCTCAGGGGTGTACTCCACCCTGCGAGGTGTGGGGTGTCAGACTGCCCCTAGTGGGGGATGTCTACCAGTTAGGCTACTCAGGGGTCAGGGACCCACTTGAGCAGGCAGTCTGTTCGTTCTCAGATCTCAACCTCCTTGTTGGGAGATCCACTGCTCTCTTCAAAGCTGTCAGACAGAGTCGTTCAGGTCTGCACAGGCCTCTGCTGCTTCCCCTGTTGTTTTTTAGCTGTGCCCTGTCCCCAGAGGTGGAGTCTACAGAGACAGGCAGGTTTCCTTGAGCTGCTGTGAGCTCCACCCAGTTCGAGCTTCCCAGCAGCTTTGTTTACCTACTTAAGCCTCAGCAATGGTGGGCGCCCCTCTCCCAGCCTAGCTGCTGCCTTGTGGTTAGATCGCAGACTGCTGTGCTAGCAATGAGGGAGGCTCCGTGGCCGTGGGACCCTCCCGGCCAGGTGTGGGTATAATCTCCTGGTGTGCCCGTTTGCTTAAAGCGCAGTATTGCGGTGGGAATTACCTGATTTTCCAGGTGTTGTGTGTCTCAGTTTGCCTGGCTAGGAAAAGGGATTCCCTTCCCCCTTGCGCTTCCCAGGTGAGGCAATGCCTCGCCGTGCTTCAGCTCTCACTGGTTGGGCTGCAGCAGCTGACCAGCACTGATTGTCCTGCTGCTGACCAGCACCGATTGTCCGGCACTCCCCAGTGAGATGACCCCAGTACCTCCGTTGAAAATGCAGAAATCACCGGTCTTCTGTGTTGCTGGCACCGGGAGTTGGAGACTGGAGCTGTTCCTATTCGGCCATCTTGCTCCGCCCTCTAAAGTCATTGAATTTCTATAATTCACAAAGCACTGTAAGAGATGAGCTCTGTCTTCTAGCTTACACTCCAGTCATTGTTTTCATAGCATATTTGGAACCTTGTTCAACAAATGGAAAGAGAAAGACCATATTTTGTTTCCTATGCCAATGTTCCCTAAAGCTAGCAATGCCCCATGAAAAGGAGGAAATGACATGATAATAGAAATAGAAAATTGGGGATTTTTCCACATTAGGAGGGAGGATAATTTAGGTCCCATGAGAATCTGAATCATTGTTTTGGTTGTTTGAATAGCATATAAGTTGAATTATAGCAGATGAGAAAAATCCTCTGAAGATAGGAAAAAGAAAATAAGTCTTCTTAAACATAACTTTTGGCATATTAAAAATGCAGAGTGCTTTGACAATTTTATGTCTCAATTTAAAAAATAATTTTATATGTGGTTAATTATGGGAGATAAAGCAGAAGTTAGGTTATGCCAACTGTTATTTTCTTTGGCTTTGGGTGACACAAGCCAAAGGTGCAGACTACTCATATGTATTATAAATAAATGGCATTGAAATCCTGGGTAGGTGAGGACAAATGGAGGTAATTATTTACCTGTAGAAGCCAGTGCAAAACTGCTGATAGCTATCTATGTTTTTTGCATGGTGGCTTCCTCTCCCAAGACTTGAATTTTAGGTGAAGTGTTGGGGCCAGAAGATCATTTCAATAAGTAGCACTCAGTACTTTGGGAGCTCACTAATTTATATAATAAACATTTTTAGAATGCACATTATGTTTCAAGGTATTGGACTGGGTACTGTGAATATAACACTAGACATGTCAGAGAAAGTCCCTGCCGTCATGGAACTTACAGTGTAGTGGAGAGGAAGATACTGCATAAATGATTATGAATGTGATAGGTAGTACAAGAAAATTGAGAGTGTTCTAGAATCACATAGTCAGCTAACCTTATCCAGTCTGGTAAGAGGTAATAATTTATATAAGCAAGCGATATTGAAATTGAGATACAAAGGATTAGTGTGAGTTAGTAGGGTGTGTATTTGTGTATAAGAGAGATGGAGAGATATAGTGCTATATCCAGAAGGCAAAAATGAGTCAGAAAAATTTCAAGTGTTAATGGCCTGTTCTAGGAATCTAAGTGAGGGGGCCTTCTCAAATTTTCAGTTATTAACTCCCTGTTAGCCATCTTTGGGGATGTCTCTTTCATTTGCCCTCCCCTTTTTCATTTCGGCTGTCCTTGGTATAAACTCTTTCTTTCCAAGTCTTTTCCATCTCCAATCTGTTTTGTAAACTACTGGCCAATTAATCATCTTAAAACACGTGTATATCTCCTCCCCATTTACAAAACCTCCCAGAAACCTCTCTGGTGTACCCAACTCCGCGCCTGCGTGGTTACCATTTCAACTTTTGGACGCTCTAGTCCTCATGGATCCTTGTTGGTCTCCCCCTTGTCACCAAGTGCACCATAGACACAGCTTCCTCGGCCTGAACTATCTTTCCACTTGCCTGTATCATACTGAAGCTGAAGAAGTCTCAACTCCTCTGCGAAACCTTCTCAAATTTTATGTTCTTCCTTAATTTACTTACTCCAGGGAACCCAATGGCACCAATTGTTTTAACAACTGCTACATTCTATTGTAAGTCATTGTTTCAAGTATATTTCTTGCTCAACAATTGTATTGATAGCTTCTT
Source organism: Piliocolobus tephrosceles (assembly GCF_002776525.5). Lineage (NCBI taxonomy): Eukaryota > Metazoa > Chordata > Mammalia > Primates > Cercopithecidae > Piliocolobus > Piliocolobus tephrosceles. The sequence goes on along the minus strand of NC_045438.1, from coordinate 98,205,819 downwards.
TCTTTACAAACAAAATGTATAGTAAATGAAGAATATTGCTGTTACCAAAAGTAACATTTTAGAATAATGACAAATATTATCCACTTAAATAATTTATGGCTTCCAATTGCTTTATCATTTTTGGTTAAAGCTGATGGAGTTTTTTTCCTAAATTATAATTTTAAAAATAATTTTACTTTTAAATGCATTACATACATATATTAGGTTGGTGCAAAACTGCAGTTTTTGCCATTACTTTTAATGTACATTAACTGCAATTACTTTTGCACCAAACTGTACTTAATGACATACTTTTATTTGAAGAGTAAGGCACTTAAAAAATACAAAGATGTTACATATATTGCTTTAGTGCTAGTAAATACTTCTTTCTTCATATTTTGGAAAGGAGAGTTGACGGTTAATGGAGAAGTTTCATGGAAATATTTAAAACTGGTCGTATTTACACATGAATTAAATTCCTTTTCCCTTCAGTATAAACATTTTTTTTGCAGAACAGAAAGAATATTCAGTGCTGAGAAATTCCTTTCTGTTTTACCTATACTGTGTTGAACTTAGGCAAGCACATAGCATATGCTATATTAAATCAGAATAGACCTACTTATTTTGATTAATAATGACTTTTTGAGCCATCTAGTATTTCTTCATTGAAGAATAACAACGTTAATGTGGGACTTTATTTTTTTTTTTAGCTCTAAATAGAACTATATTCAACTAAGGGCAAGCAGATTTATTTTCTTTGACTCAGAAAATATTTATTGAGTGATAACAGGATGTCACACATTGTATTAATTTCTGGAGAGTCTCTGACTTCATTGAGTGTTGTATAGAAGTAAATTAATGAAAGAAAATCATCAGTTATAGCACACAACACACACATATTTGACAGGAAAACTATAATATTCTCTGGAGCATTTCTAAGCCAAGTATCAGGGAAGACTTCTAGAAGAAGATGACCTTCACTCAGGTGCTGTCTTAGCGGGTAACAGGTATTAAGGTCCTATGGTGATAGGCCAGTCCTGGATTTCAGGATTGAAGAGGTAGAGGCATAAATGAAAGGAAAGACAAGATTGAAGTAGTGTATGTCCAAGGATTCTGAGTTGGAGCCATGTTGGAGAACTTTGCATCCATGAAGAGAAAGTCTTTTCCCTAGTGAAGCTGCTTTTTCATTTTTATTCTTTTTATGTTAAAAAGACTTCGAAGGAAGAAGTTACCTTCACGTTAAACAGCCAAGATTTTTAGAACGTAGAGCTTATTTATTCTTTACATCTGTAAAATTAAAGATTTTGTGCCTTTTCCGGCCTCTTAGAGATTTCTTAAGCACAGAGACATGAGCTCCAATTATTACTGAGTCAAGTTGCTGGAAAGAAATACTTCTGCATCGAGACTCTATCCCTGAAAGGATATTTGTCTGTCTGTAGAATGGAACCTTACAGCTGTGGAAATATCACTTATATGGGGCTCAGAGTTATGTATTAAGAAAAGAAATGTGATGTCTTGAGAAGAGGAAGTAATGAATATCACAATGCCCACAGAATCTTGTTGGCTGTTTCAATAAAAAGATTTTTTTCAAGTTAATTATTGGTAATCATGATTACAATTAGATCTTTTCCTACTATTTTTCACCATTAGTGACTTGAATCCCTTTTAATTGAATTTCATAAATGATATGAATAGAGACAGAGGACAATGAAGGCAGATCTGAACTGTCATCAGAAGCTGTGCCTTATTTCTTGCCCTGTTGGCCACAATTTGAAGAATACCAGTTTGATTCAAGGAGCTCTGACTGGTTCCAAAGGGCAATCTAGTTCAATTTGTATGGTGAGATGGAGAAACTGAGACAAGTTCCAAACTTCCTTCTAGTGGCTTAGAATATAGAATGCTTATTTTAAAAAAGCAGCCTCAGAGACAAAGAAAAGAAAAGAATACAAAATGCTTATTTTAGGAAAAAATTCTGCCAAGTTTTCTTTTTTCTTCCTTCTTTATGTTGATGTAGATTTAAGCTTTAGCTTTTGAATATATATTTGAAGTGACTGTTCATATGGAATACCATCCAGTAGAAGAATAAAGTATTTCCAGATGCTGTTCCTTTGTAACCAAATGTTAGATTTGGCAGAAATCAGAGGAATTTTGCCACCTGACATTGCAGCTCCCTGGAATGACCGCCTGCCCTGCCACTGTGGCAAAGGAAGCAGATCGCCGGTGTTCCCTTCCCTGCAGTCTTTTCTCTCCATCTTCCATCCCAAAGACTACTGAGTATTATGGTTGGGAAGTGAGAGTCTTTCCTATCTTTGGGTGGTCGTAATGTCTTCCTCCTTCACTGTTAAAGGAATATATCTTCTTAAAGTGAAAAGGTCATGTGAGACCTGCACAATTTGATTCTAGGCAAGGTAACCTATCCTGCTTAATAATCTTCTTTCCTTTCAGGAGCACTGTCCCCTAGGGCCATGCAAGGCCAAGTTAAAATTAGGGCAATACTATGTAGGATATGTTGTCTAAACTCCTGCAATTAAGTCTTTGGTCTGAGAGGTTATCAGTCCTTGACCAAGTTTATTTTTTTCTCCATCCTTAATTATGAACATTTTTTAAAGAAAATTTTAAGGAATGAAGAGTTGGTGATTTTGCTGGCCAGTATTTTTAAAAAACTGTCCAGAACTCTGAAGGGTCTGAGATTTACCCTACTTATAAGCTAGTAAGTTAGTTTTTTATAATTTTATGAATACTACCAGAAGACACAGGCCTCCTAGGTCAGAGACAAAGGACATTGTTACTCATAGTACAACAAGCAGCATGTGCGTCAGCATCTTTGCATCAGTTCTTTGAGTCCTGAAGGCAATACCAGGAGGGTCAGGTGACGCATGCACATGCAGTGAGTTGCAGTAGAGGACAGGATCCCTGAGCTCAGAGAACTTGAATCTTTTATAATGGACTGTAGTCATGCTTGCCCTTTGGTCAAGAGAGAGATGTGTCCCTATCCTACATGGCTGTTTGCTATATATGCATTTTTGATAAGATATTCTGAAACAAAAGACAGTGCCACGTGGAGAAGCACAAAAAACCTGTAACACATTTTCTCTCAACAAAAAATAATTTTTCTATTTGTCCCAATTTCTAAAACTATTAAAGTAGATGTAATTCCAGGGAATAAGGAGAAATAAAAGAAAGAGAGAAAAAGGCAGATATTTAGTGCAAGTGTGTAGAGGTGACAAAGAAAAATTCTTCCTGAGATCCTACAACATGCTCCTAATTCTGAGCAATTAATCAGTTCTTAAAGTTAGCATTACATGTTGTGTGCTATTCATAGGAATTAGCTTTTATTTTTGACAATTAAAATTAAAATTTTATTTTAATTCATGGCCATAATGGTTTTAGAGTATAACCTATTTAATGTAAACAGTTTAGACTGTGTCTTATGTGTTGATCAGAGGCTTTGCAGTACTACATTTAAAATTCAAATTTATATGAATATTTGCATGTTTTGATGAAAAAGACATGATAATCTTGCATTTTTGTGAAGTATGCATTGCTGTTTTCAAAACAGTTTCACACATTTTTATGAAAGAGAATGTGTATCTTCTGGGAAGAAAAGAGTATGAAAATTTACAAGCATCTTACATGAAGTTTTCCTCTATGTAACTACTCTGATTTTTGGTATTAAGAATTTGGTTTTGTTAGGATTGAATCCAGTCGGAAATAGTTGTGTGTTTCCAAAGAACACAGGCTAAGGAAGATTACGGATACTGAGTTCGTGTCAGACCTACTTGCTTGAAGGAAGAGGAAACCTCTGTAGAAGCTGGGAAAAAGCACTTCAGATTTTTGTGGCAGGCTTTACTGAAAGAAAATGGATATTGAGGAAGCATTTTCAAAGAAAGTACCAGAATCCACACTTTGAAGATTTGTATGCACTTTGAATACTTGATTAATTTGTTAATATTTGAGTATTTCTAAATTTATACAAATGTGTATAAATTAGATTTCCAATGCTAAAATTTTACAAATCTTCCGAGTACTCACGAAGTCCCTGTAATATGCCAAATGATGGATAATAGACATGGGTGAAACAGTTTTTATCTCTGTAGGGGCAATTATTATGAGCTGCAAGACAGAAAAAAATGATTAAATAAATTTCTTATATCTTCTTCTCCAAATCGTGGAGACACAAAGTAGTTTAAAGAGAAGAAGAAAACAAATGAGTGCCGGCTTTCCAAAGGGAATTGTTCTTTTTGATAGCTAACTACCAAATCGCACAATCCTAGTGCATCTTTCCATCATTAACTAGAAGACATTGATATCATTAGTGGCATTGTGGCTAGGGGGACAAAGGATGGGGAAAGAAAGGTGTGAAGTATGTGAAAGAACCAGACAGCACGATCCCCTGTCTTTCCTAACTGCAAAGTATGGTTGTGAGAGAGTGGAAAATATATTATTGTTTTTGAAAATGAAGACATGTTATCTATGTAGCCTAACTGCCATTCCCTTCATGGAAAACCTGATTAAAGAGGTAAGTGGTGATGAGAGCAAATGTCCTGGCTTGCTCTGTGGTTACAGTAAAAAGGAATTCTATGGGAAATGGGTGTGTGGGGGAAAAGGGCAGCATGTTTTATATCTTCATGTCAGTATAGCCCAGCCTTAGTTGACTAAAACCACCATAGACCTTGACTGCTGGAAAGACCGAGGACAGTAGTGTCAGCCCTACTCTTCGATATCTATAATCTCAAAGCTTTCTCCCTTTCCTTATTCTGTTATCCAGAAAAGAGGTTAGAATGAAGTTCTCAGTGAAATACTGAGAGGAATATTTGGTGGGAGGAGTAATGGATTGTCAAAAACACATTTCTATAGAAATTTTCTGCTGAGGGGAATGCTTTAGTTTTGTTCACTCCCATCATGCTGGTGGATAAATGCCAGATTTTAGGGAATCACCCAGTTGAGGGGAATAACTTCACCCTTATAAGTCCTGATCAGTATCAGGATGAGACCAGTGGGAATTGAAATGGGTCACTTAACATTGGCTCAAGTCTTTGGTTTAGGGATAGCTTTCTTGTCTGGGTCTCTACTCTAGGACTGGAGTGTAACAACTAGAGTTGTAAGACTAGCATATGATTGTGGGCAATTCGCTTTCCTGCCTCTTTCTGAGTCCTGTGCTAAAAGAAAAATTGGTGCTCTAGAGGCCAAATAGGCCATCCTATTCAGCACAGTAGAAGTTTCTACTGGAATTATCTGTAGTACTGAGTACAGTGTTCAGTATCTAATGTAGGAGTCAACCCATTCTCTAGAAGATGGTAAGTGTTCAGTAAATATTTGTTGACTAGATGAATGAAAGGGGGACACCAGGGGACCTTACGTTATAGTAAATGCTTAGCCAAAGATTTGAAAATTCTCAATCAGAGGTACAGTTGTCAACTGTCTAGTCCTAGAAAACCCATAACATATCTATGGGCACATCTTTATAAACCTGGTTTTATGACCAATCAGGTAACTCTCAGGGTTACTTACCATAAGATTCCAGGCCAAGTCAGGTTCCAATCCCATTTAACATTTTAATTTGTTTCAGGATGACTCTGACAAATTCTGATTCAGTTCAGGACTCTTTAACCGTCTCCAGACAACATTAGGGAAAGTACATTGATTTTTACCTTTCTCTTTTATCTGCTATTCTTGGGATGTGTTAAATGGACTAAGTCCAGGCTAAGAAACTGCTGTCCATATTTACTGAGCACTTACTCTATATCTGGGAATGCAACAGATTTTAAAGAACCAGAAAGACTATTATATGGTTTATTTTTTCAAGAGTTTCCAGTCTGGCAGAGGAGACAAGCAGGGCAACAAATAATTAATGCTATATGTGTCTCTTTAAAAATTTCCTCAAAAAATGCTCAATTCTAGGCATTCCAGCATAAAACCAGACCATTGGACTAATCAATTCCCATTGATTAGTATTGACAATTCATTTCCAATATCTAGTGTAGCTCCTGGCATATAGTAGAACCTCAAATAATGATTGTTGAATGAATGAAGGAAGGAAGGAATTATAAGTGGCAAACTTAGTAGGATAATGCTACAGTAAAGAAACGTAACATATATGAGGAAAACCAAAAATCAGTAATTAGTAAGCATGCAAGATTATAAGACACAATTCTGTCATAAAATTAAACATGAAATAAATGGCCTCAGCTACCCAAAATAAAATCAAAAGTCTCATACTCTGTAATGACACAGCCCATATTTTTGTAGAGTATCCTGTAACAAATACCTAACTGAAATTAATGCACAAGATGTATATATGATTTTATTTTGTTTTGTTTTTAAGAGATGGGGGATCTGGCTGTGTTGCCAAGGCTGGTCTTGAACTCCTCAGCTAAAGTGATTATCCTGCCACTATGCCAGTCTGTGTGTGTGTGGGTATATAATATTGTGTGTATATAAATATATACTATATATACACTATATACACTATACTATATATATACTATATAGTGTATATAAATATACACTATACTATATATACACTATATAGTGTATATAAATATACACTATATATACACTATATATAGTATACATAAATATACACTATATATACACTATATATAGTATACATAAATATACACTATGTATACTATATATACACTATATATAGAATTTTTAGAAAGAAAACTTTAATTTCCTTCTGTTGAGGAATCAAGTTACTTTTAAATTTATTTGATTTTTGTAGTATTGACATGTATTTACATCAAAGGAGTTAATATTTTTAGGAAGCATGGGAAAGACAGCAGAAACTGTATCTATAAAATACACATTATTCTCTTCATTTAGCAAACTATATTCACAGCAAGTAGTTAGAACACTAGATCTTGCTAATTAATTGTTCCTTAATCATCCAGTTTCAGCCTTTACCCACCATTTTTAGCAGAAGCCAAACATGTAAATTGCTTTTTTGATTATACATTTTTTCCCATTTCAAAGATGGAGCTATAAATATTTTTTAAAAGCAGTTTTATTGGAAACTAGCTGATTGCTGACTGGGAGACAGCATCTATAGGCAAGTGTTTGTACATCCTGAAAAGTGGGGATGAGTCTATTCACTTACTCACTTTTTAGATAATACCTGTGAAATTTAAATATTACAGGACTGGTTCCTTCTTCCTAAAGTTCTAGGATTTTGGGACAGTTCATTGATAAGGGCTATTTACCTCAGAAACTACCACAAACATGGACTGGAAAGACTGGCTTTTTGACCAAATTGTCTCAGGAAACCCATTTGCCAGGAAAACATACTTAGCTTTCTATATGTTGCTTTTAGGCTTCCTTACCTTAAAATGTCCCTGGAACAATTAGTTCATAGCACAGCTGTTAGCCTTATCTGTTCAGGTGACTACTAGTGCCAGAAAAGATAGTTTTGCTTTTAAAAATGGAATGTGCACTGGTTGGACTAAACAGACAAGAAGAAGTGTTTCAAAGGATACAACTTGTAGGCTTTTGGGCTTGAACTAGGAGAAGAGGACTGACACACTCTGTCAGGTAACAAATGATGACATTAACAAAGTTCAAGGTTTCAGGACACCAATTAGAAATCATCTAATAATCATAACAAAAAATGTGGAGATGATTGCTTTTAAGAGATAGCTAAAAGCAATGCAAGGAAAAAGAAAATAGTCAAATGTTCTTTTTTTTCTGGATTAGAATTTTGTTGAAAACTAGATGATGCTGGTTGGGAGACAGATCCTTTCGGTAAATGTTTAGACATCCTGAAAAGTGGAGGAGCATCTATTTACGCACTTTTCAGAAAATGCCAGTGAAGTTTAAAATAATAAATAAATATGAGTTTAAAATCTTAGTAAAAGTAATTACTGTTGTTACATTAATAGTTTCAGTGATCTAGAACTCTTAGTAAGGACTACCACTTGCAAGCAGGAAATGATTTTTGGAATGTAAATGCGAAAGGGCTAAAACTGAGTAACATCAAAGGGAGCAGGGGAGGCATTTCATTGATGCCTCAATTCATTTATTTATTCCCCCCAGGCATTCATTAATCTGACAAGTATTTATGATGCCTACTCTATGTGGCAGGTATAGTCCCAGGTACTGGAGAAATCGCTATAAACAAACAGACAAGATTACTTTTTTTTTTGGTCACAAGTAAACCAAAGGTACACAGGCATACCTCATTTTATTGCACGCTACTTTATTGAGCTTTGCAGCTATTTTTTAACAATTTTTTTTAAACAAATTGAAGGTTTGTGTCAACCCTGCATTGAGCCAATCTATTGGTGCCGTTTTCCCAATAGCACGTGCACACACCTCCTGTCTCTGTATCACATTTTGGTAATTCTCACAATATTTCAAACTCTTTCATTACTATTTTATCTGTTATGGTGATCTGTGATTAGTGATCTCTGATTGTAATTGTTTGGGGGTGACAGAATTGTGTCAACATAAGACAGTGACCTTCATTGATAAATGTTGTGTGTGTTCTAACTGCTCACCAACCAGCCTTTCCTTCATCTCTCTCCCTCTCCCTGCACCCCCTGTTCCCCAAGGCACAATAATATTAAATTAGGCCAACTAATAACCCTACAATGGCCTCTAAGTGTTCAAGTGAAAGGAAGAGCTATACATCTCTCATTTTCAATCAAAAGCTGGAAATATGCTCAGTGAGGAAAGCCTATCAAAAGCCAAAATAGACTGAGAGATATGTCTTGTATGCCAAATAGCCAAGTTGTGAATGCAAAGGAAAAGTTCTTGAAGGAAATTAAAAGTGTTATTCCAGGAAACACAAGAATAATAAGAAAGTGAAACAGCCTTATTGCTGATATAGAGAAAGCTTTGATAATCTAAATAGAAGATCAAGCCAACCACAACATTCCCTTAAACCAAAGCCTAATCTATAGCAGGCTCTATCTCTCTTCGATTCTATCAAGGCTAAGAGAGGCAAAGAAGCTTCAGAAGAAAGGTTCAAAGCTAGCAGAGGTTGGTTCATGAGGTTTACAGAAAGAAGCTATTCCCGGACATAAAAGTGTAAGGTGAAACAGCAAGTGCTGATGGAGAAGCTGCAGGAAGTATCTAAGAAGTTTTATCTAAGATAATTGATGAAGGTGGCTACAGTAAATGACAGATTTTCAATGAAGGTGAAACAGCCTCCTATTGGAAGAAGATGCCATCTAGGACTTTGATAGCTATAGAGGAGAAGTAAATGCCTGGAGTCAAAGCTTCGTAAGACAGGCTATCTCTCTTCTTAGGGGCTGATGCAGCTGGTCACTTTAAGTTGATGCCAGTTCTCATTTGCCATTCTGAAAATCCTAGGGCCCTTAAGAATTTTGCTAAATTGACACTTTCTATTCTCTAGAAATGGAATGGCAGAGCTTGAATGACAGCACATCTATTTACAATATGATTTACTAAAATTTTTAAGCTTACGATTGAGACCTACTCATAAAACAAGATTCCTTTCAAAATATTACTGCTCATTGACAATGAACCTGGTCACCCAAGCACTCTGATGGAGATGTGTGATGAGATTACTATTGTTTTTATGCCTGCTAACACAACATCCATTCTGCAGCCCATGAATCAAGAAGCAATTTTGACTTTCAAATATTATTTAACAAATACATTTCATTAGGCTATAGTTGCCATAGACACTGACTTCTCTGATGGATTTGGGCAAAGTAAATTGAAAACCTTCTGGAAAGGATTCACCATTCTAAATTCTAGTAAGAACATTTGTGATTCACAGGAGGAGGTAAAAATGTCATTATTAAGAAGGATTTGGAAGAAGTTGATTGAATGTTTTTGAGGAGTTCAAGGCTTTATTAGAGGAAGTAACTACAGATATGTTAGAAATATCAAGGGGACTAGAAATAGAGCCTGAAGATGTGACTGAATTGCTACAATCTCATGAAAAACTTGAGTGTGTGATGAGTTGCTTCTATGGATGAGCAAAGAAAGTGGTTTCTTGAGATGGAATCTACTCCTGGTGAAGATACTGTGAGCATTGTTGAAATGACAACAAAATATTTAAAATATTACATAGACTTATTTGGTAAAGCAGTGGCAGAGTTGGAGAGGATTCATTCCAATATTTGAAAATGTTCCACTGTGTGTAAAATGGTATCAAACATCATCACATGCTACAGAGAAACGTTTTATGAAGAATCAATTGGTACAGCAAAATACATAGTTTTTTAAAGAAATTGCCACAGTCACCCAATCTTCAGCAACCACCACCCTGATCAGTTAACAGTCATTGAGACTGAGGCAAGACCCTCTACCAGCAAAAAGATTATGACTCACTGAAGGCTCAGATGATCATTAGCATTTTAAAGCAATATTTTAAAGTAAGGTATGCACACTGTTTTTGTTTTTTAGGCATTATACAATTGCTTACTTAATAGACTACAGTATAGAGTAAACAACTTTTATATGAACTGAGAAAGCAAAAAATTGTGTCTGACTTGGTTTATTGCAGTGGTCTGGAACCCAACCTGTAATATCTCTGAGGTATGCCTGTATATACACATATTCAAATAGTGAATTATTCTGTGAAGACAAAGTAAGCTCTTAAAGTAGATAGGGAGTGATGGGGGAGGTCAAGTCTGACCGGGTATTTCAGGATTTGCTGATGGTTAAGAAGTCCAGAGAGAAGGAAGGAGAGCAGTTACAGAAGACAGGAAGACACTGGGAAAATGGGGAACCCTCCATATGAGATGGGGAAGACTGGGAGAGGAGAACAATTGCAGAGGGATAGGGAGATTGTTGGGAAATCAGAAGTTCATATTGAGTATGTTGAGTTCAAAATGACTATTAAATATTCAAATGGAGTTGTTGGGTTGGCAGTTGTACAGCAAGCCTGGAACTCTGGAAGAAGTCAGGGTTTCATATATAAATCTGGGAGTCACAAATGTATTAATAGTATTTGAAACCACAGAACTGCGTAAGATAACTTAGATAGTGAGAGGTATGAGTATAAATCAAGAAGAAGGCTGAGGATTGAGTCCAGGGACATTCTGACGTTTCAAGGTCAAGTGGAGAAGGGGCAACTAGAAGTAGAAACGGGAAGTTGTAGCCTTTTTGGTGGGAAGAGAACTGAGAATGTGTGGTGTCCCACAAGCCAAGAACTCAAAGCAGAAAAAGAAAATAGTGAGCAATCATATATGATAACTGCTGCTGGGAGTAAGATGAGTCCTGAGAAAGGACTTCCATTTATCTAAATAGAAGACAAAATAATTTAGGAAGAAAGGACACATGATAAAGAGTGAGGGAGAGAAATATTAGTATAGTAACTGGCTATTAAGTTCCTCCAGATATCTGATGCAACTTCCCTTAGCAACATTATCTATCATGATTTAAAACTTGAGAATTTACCTCAGTGAATTCCAAAGGGAGCTTTGTTTTTTGACACAAGAGGCAGTTTATATCCAAAGTCACCAGGGACTGTAGTTCAATGCCATTTGATATAATTTAAATCCCTGCTTCCCACCTGCCCTAGAGCTGGCAGGTGTGTATTATTTTTACTATAATACAGGTCAGTATGTGTTAGAGCTGTCTACTTCTCCCCATATCCACTTCCAACACCCCCT
>NC_045438.1:98182054-98194239 GCF_002776525.5 Piliocolobus tephrosceles | reverse complement strand
ACTTCCAACACCCCCTCCAAGCTGTCTACTTCTCCCCATATCCACTTTCAACACCCCCTTCAAGCTGTCTACTTCTCCCCATATCCACTTTCAACACCCCCCAGGTGTCATCTTTTACCTGGACCACTGGGATTACTCCTGTGCTAGTTCATTGGGGAAGCAACCACCAAGACAAGATTCAATGTGAAAGAGATTTATTGGGGAAAATGCCTGTGAGGGATAAAAGGAAAGGGCAAAGGATTAGAAGAGTATTCAGGCTTTGGGGTGGGTCTGACACCTGTGCAAAAGGAGGGAGGGCAGAAAACTCTCAGATCATGGAGTTGTTCTAAGAAAGTTTTGACCATGATGGTGGGAAGTCCCTAGACAAAGCTGTCCATCAGAGGAGTCCCACATCCCTTAGGAATGAAGGCCGGCCCTGGTACCACTAGTGCCTAGGCATTAACAGGAATTGAGCAGGGGCTGGTGGGAGGGGTAGAGGTCAGTGGGTGGGGCTTTGACTTCAGCTCAGTAGTGGTGATGGGGCCATAGTGGAGGTGACAGGTGCTGTCAGTCAACTAAGTTTCCCATAGCCAGTTATCTCGAAGAAGATTTGAGTTTAATATGGTTGAAATCATGAAACCTTAAAAACTTACAGAAGGAACCCCACAGAGCTAAAACTTCAACCTTTGAGGTGTTGGTATTTCTCAGCAGGGATCCCGAGACTGGTTTTGAAAGTGCTGGAAAACTTGCAAACTAGATTCATACAGTTGAAGGAAGGACCTGCTGCTGCTAGGGGCAAGAAGTACTGCTTCATAGGAATTGTGACAGACAGGAAGTCCTCAGGAAACACAAGGGAAAGAGCCAATCTCTTTTTCCTCCTCCAGTATGGAAGTCTCCATGCAGAGTTCCCTGTTTGAGAAGCATAACAAGGAAGGATTCAGTAAAGCACAAATGTAGTTTGTAGAGACCCAAATGTAGTGTGATAGTAAAGAAATGTGGGTTTGGGGCTGAGGGACAATAATATAACACCTTAATAACTGGCACAACATGTGATCTGCTTTCCATTTTTTGTAGTCAGGGGACTCCTGTGTTTTGCTCATTTTTATGGTGGATTTACAGATATCTCTGGGCCCTTGTGATATGAATAGCATTGGGTCATCTCTCCAGATTGAGGCAGAATGCAATAAAATAGCATATCGGGGCCATCCTGGCCAACATGGTGAAACCACATCTCTACTAAAAATACAAAAATTATCTGGGTGTGGTGGCACGCACCTGTAGTCCCAGCTACTCAGGAGGCTGAGTCAGGAGAATCGCTTGAACCTGGGAGGTGGAGGTTGCAATGAGCCAAGATCACGCCACTGTACTCCAGCCACGCGACAGAGCAAGACTTCATCTCAAAAACAACGACAACAACAACAACAAAAATAAAAAAAAAAAAATTTAGCACATTGGGGATGTTCTTGTGCTAGAGACTATTCTGTTTGTTTCTAGTTCCCTCGGAATTGGGGCCAGCCTGTCTTCTTGGAGACAAATGCCCCCTCTCTTTCCTCTAGATCTTTATTTCTGTTATTGAGTTTTGTTACTGGAGGCCTTACCTCTCTCAGCTTCAGGATCCTTCTAACTCTCTAGGAAGGATTTAGCTGCTTCTTTACCAAGGGGTCTCCCTTAGCTTTCTGGTCACCTCAGGTCTTTCCAGTTTACTCTCAAGAAAACACAGAATCTTTACTTTCTCCCCAAGGCACTGCACATAGTAGATATTCATTAGATGTAGCTTGAACTGATGGAATTTGTGCAACAGCCTGGACCATGAGGGATACGTGTGCAGAAGAGTTACTTACTGCAAGTGGCCCTCAAATCCCTTGAAGGCCTTTCTCTTAAAGGACCAGATAATAAATACTTTAGATTTTGTAGACCAACAGGCAAAATTTAGAATAGAATAGAATATTTTCATTAGGGTTGCCAAATCAAACATTGAATAATATAAGTATGTTCCATACAATATTTGGGACATATTTATACTTAAAAATTGTTATCCGAAATTCAAGGTTAACTTGGCATCTTGTATTTTTATTAAGCAAATCTAACTTATATAATCATTTAACATGTGACCATTTAAAACTGTGACACCCATTCTTACCTCTCAGGCTGTAAAAAACAGCTGCCCAACTGTGGCTTAGGGGTATAGTTTGCTGACATCTGACCTACTGCATTATTCAGAGTCTGGTTTCAGGAAGCAGAAGCCACTGGCGGAAAGGGATGTAATATAGGGATTTAAGTATTTACAAAATGTCTAGAATAGCTGGAGGAATAGGCTTTATGCTAGACCACCAGGAATGAGCCCCAGATTAACATGCTAGAACTGGCCTGTCAAGGAGACCGCTAATTCCAGTCAGTTTTCAGTATTTTCTGCCTCTGGGGAGGCCTGTTGGCTCCAGGAAAATACCATTTTACATCTGATGGATCAATTGGAAGCCACTCCCAGAACTACTGATTTCAGAGCCACATGGCAGCTGCTAATCAGCACTATCTTATTACATCCTAAGTGTTTCTACCTCTCTCTCCATTTACTTCAATTATAAGTCTCATGCACAGGTATCTTATTGGCAAGCATACCCAGAACAGTAGCTGCAAGGGATCTGAGAAATAAAGATTTTAGCTTTCCAGTTTCTGCAGAATGTGGAAAGCTGATGAGGAGAAGAGCAGCTTCCATGTGGAGCAAACTGTTTACCATGTCTGCTACCTTCCTCCTTCCTAGCCTTCTCTTAGCGCTTTCACTCCCTGGGGTTGCGCTGCACAGAGGATGTTCACTTGTATCTCTGAAAATAGAGGTCAGGTCTGCAGTGCTATACCAATGAACATAAATATTCTCTCTATTCTGAATCCTCATCATTCCTCTTTTATTTTTGTTAGGAAGCAGACAGGGCTTTTGTTTCTTATGGTTTTGTTTACAGCAGTTGGTAATTCCCCAAATCTTGTGATTTTTTACTTCACCATCCACCGTCTTATTTAAAAATTGCTTGAACATATTCTTTCTCAATCCAATGGAAATAGAGCATAGAGACAGGACACTAGACCCAAAGCTGAATTCAATCAAAACCATTTAAATGAAAAATTCAAATGAAACATAAGATTATTACACATGATTTATATTTGACATAGTTCGTTTGTTAATGACAACCATTCATAAAGACTTTGGAGGAATTTGGACTAAGTTTAAAATTACTCCCTTTCTCAAAATATCTTGTTACATGCATTCACTGAATCTTCTTTTTGTTCTTTTTCAGAGGCAAGTTGTTTATCTTCTTTCCAGGATGAATCCTTCATCTTATGCTTTGTATTCATGTTTTCCCCAATTTCTTTATGCCTTACTTCAGCATTATTCCCTTTCTTTTCAGGACGTTTATCCTTTCCCTCTCTACTGGTATATTCCTCTGCCCTGCAAACTTACTCAGTTCTCCCTGAGTTTGTATACATCTTCTGATTCTGCACCTCTTGAATTATTACCCATTCATCTCATTTTCTTCAGGAAAGTTCTCAAAAGAGTAGTTCACATTTACTGCCTCTACTTCCTACCTTTCCCTTGTCCTTCTGCAAGACAGTTGAAAACACTCCCTTCCAAGGCACAGTTTGATCTCTTAATAGGCAACCAATGACCCTCTCTAAGATTTCCTCGTTCGTCTTTTTCAGACATTTCAAGCTGTTCATACTCGTATACCTATTTTTAATGTCTCTTTGACCTTCATGATGCAACATTGTCTTATTTCCCCTTAACATATAACTGTGACTATTTTTGATTCCTTTCCCTTTTGTCAACCTTGTGAAGTTTTTCTGTTCCTTTTCTCATTTTATCTTCATGCTTCCACTTTCTAATGACCACGTCATTTCCTGCAAACATGCCTTATCCTCTCTATTCACAGAAAAGAAAAATCCTTCTCTTGAACCTGATTTCCTTCCAAGTTTCTATCCTACTCCTCACATTGTTTAGACTTCCAAAATTCTTGAAAGTGTATTATATCTATACTATCTTCAGTATCTTAGTACTTATTCTATTGTCTGTATAATTTTTACAACTTCTCTAGCTTTTGAAATTTTCTCCTTCCTTGTACCCCATGATTTGCCATATGCTGGTCATTTTATTATCTTCTAATGGCTCCTTTTGTGTCACCATTGTTCCATTTCTCCTTCCTACTCCTAAAAGTGGATATCTTCTAAAGCCAGGATTCTTTTAGTGCCATTCTATTATCATGACTTCTTTATCAGTTCTCACTTCTAATCAGTTGCTAGATTCTGTAAACTCTTCATGTTATTTCTTGTATTTGTATTTTCCTATTGCCAAAGTCCCATGCCTCCTCTACATTTACTCTTGCTTGGTCATGTCAATGGTTTTCTAATTAATCTCTTTATGTGTGCTGTCTGAGTTTGAGCATTTGAAAGACACTTACAAGGTTACACACCCATACCAACTGCTTGCCTCTAAGGCACAAAAGATACAGAAAATACTAAATGAGTTAGGACCCTGAAACATAAGGGTGGTTTAGGAAGGTGTGTTCTCTTGGTTGTCTTTGATGTCATTTTCTGAAGTCCCTTTGCCCAACTTGGGTCCCCTGCTAGTGGGCCCATATGTTTGACATCATGCTCTTGGTCTGTAGTCCACTTACACCTATTCTCTCCAGTCTTTTTTTTTTTTATATGCAGCTACTTAGAACTCTCACAAGTGACAGTGTAAGAGGAAACAGTTGAATTGTAGATGCACACAAATATATTTGCTTTACCCATGGTATAGACTGAAAAGATGTTCATTTCTCTTCAGGATGGTCTTTACAAATTAGTATCTGGGCACCTGCTTTTATATGTACACACTATCTCCACATCCATCCACCTGAGTTCTACACTCAGCTGAAAGATGGAAATTCATCACAGTTCTGATTGCTGCTCTTCATTCTTTATGAAGGAAAGATGAGTTCTACAGCCTAAAATTCAAGTTCTGATGTAATCTGATCCCAAACTAATATTCCAATAAAAGGCCCAAAATCCTTTTTGGAACAAGATAAGACATATATAAATGAACAAATGATTTACCAATATTTCTTTACAAGGGCCTCTTTATCATACTGAGGATATGGTCAGCTCCCTTCTAATTTTCCAACATTTTTTTTTGTCACAATGCCCTCCTACAATGCCCACCTCTTTCTTTGTGCCTTTAAGAACTCGGTTCAAACTCACTTCCTTCAAGCATTTGGTTTCTGCTCCAGCTCATTAGGACTCTTCATGTGCTACAAATCTCTATGTTGACGATAACCTTTGCCCTTGTGCCTCTGCTTCCTATCGCTACAAAGTTAGTTTTAATGAGTCTCTTGTCACTTTGTCCAGAAATTACTCGGCCATGATGCATTTTTATTTTTAATTTATTTTATCAAACGGGTCAGACCTTTGAGTGTTGGTAGTATATTATTCATTCCCTGCTGATGTATTTTACTTTGCATCACTTGTGTTAAGGTCTTTTTCATCTCAAACTGGAAGGTCAGCAAGCATTACACTACAGTTGCATTCCCCTGCTTTCCATTATTCCAGAACTTTTCTTTTCAAAGACGTGGCCATGATAGGTCTTAGAGTTGTTGCATAAATCCCTTGGCTTCTACCAATCTGCACAATCACCATATTGAAAAATGTTAATAATAGGGTTAGATTGCTGAAAGAAGCCATACACAGATACCACTTGGGTAAATCACATTAGGTTTAATTATCTAAAATAAACCTAAGGAAATTAGCTCAATAAGAGTACACAATAGAGAAATCACAACATTGTTTAATGACAGGTAAAAAGTCTATGTTTATGGAACTCTCAAACTGGACCTACCAGTGGAACACAGTTGCATATGTTGTTTGAGTGAGCAGGGATCACAGCAGATCTCATAAATTTCAGAGTTGCACAGTGTACAGTATGACTGCAAAGGTCATACTGGACGCACTGTGCGTCCAGTACACTCAACCCTGAACATCTTATCTATTATTCCCAACCTCCCCTGCTGTCCCAGCGTGGGACAACATATTTCTAATTTAATTTCTTTAGAGCTATGACAAGAATCTATTATCCGGATGTTTTTGGTAATCTGGAATTTGGCAGGCCTTTGGAACTGCCAGTGGGCCCTTGTGTGTAAGATTTATATCCCTGTAGCAATTTCTGTATGTACCTTTTCCTTTGTCACTCAGGTTTTGTTCTATTACAGTATCATTTATAGTTTTGTTAAGATCTATAGGATCAAATAAATAATACATTTTAATACATTTTACATCCACAATGCCTAACTCACCATATTGCACTTAAAAATATCATTTTGTTAGACATTGATTGTACACTTAGTGAGTTTCAGGCACTATAATAAAGGCTGGAAATACAAATAGACTAAACTTTGGTTTCTGGCTTAGAAGAATTCAGCATTTTAGCCATTCTGGTGCAGCCATGAAGGTGTATTTCTTAGTTCTTCCTTCTACAGAGAACCTGCTTTTCCATGCAGTTCTAACTACTCATGTTTTTGGTTCAACTAAGGTGAGTCAAGCTCTCCCCAGGCAGCTCCCTGTCAATTACTGAGCATAATGAAGATTCCAGGCCTCACCATATTTTTACCCAAAGCAGGATTGCTCCACTAGTAATTCTTGTGCTGGATTCCCCTCTGTCCTGCCCAAGACTTTCTTAGTGCTCCCCTGAACTTCCTACCCAATCCTGCCCTTTTCTCTTTCTTCTTGTTTCACAGGTGTCAGATCTGCATCATGGTATAAAGGCTTTCCCTGCTATTCTTGTTCCTTCTTTTCTTATGTTTCTTAAACTTTACCCTCAACAAATTTCTTATACTTCATCTTGGCATGTACTTCCAGATTACCTGAACTGACAACACACAGACACACACAACAATCATTTTAAAACGTGACAATTGTTATAGTCAGGAATATGTTCAAGCTGTTATGGGAAACTTTTATTGCCTTTCACAGAGACCTAGATAATTTTTTCCTTATGCATTCTACTTTACCTTTTATAAGCTCTGCCTTTATTGTAGAACATCTCTTATTGTTTTATAATTGCTTGCTTGTATGCTTATCACTCCATTAGTCTGT
Source organism: Piliocolobus tephrosceles (assembly GCF_002776525.5). NCBI lineage: Eukaryota > Metazoa > Chordata > Mammalia > Primates > Cercopithecidae > Piliocolobus > Piliocolobus tephrosceles. Next base: position 98,187,147 of record NC_045438.1, on the reverse strand, counting down.
GAACTTCTGTGAATGAAAATTATATTTAATCTTTATGTATTAAAGGGCCTTTAGCAAGCTCAGTGGTGCCAAAAAATGCTTGTCAAGAAATGCACAGGACTTTGAGGAAAGCATCACAGAGTAGGAATCAATTATCTGGATTTTGAAGAATGAGCAGATTCTTTTCAGGTGAACAAGGGGAAGGATAAATATCTGATGGAAGGACCATCATCTAGAATCATGTGCTAGGCACAGAGAAGTGTGGACAAATGTATTCAGGAAGGCACAAGTCCCTTAGGCTAGAGCTTAGTGTGTTTGTGGGTGTTGAGGAATGGGAGATGGTGATGGGAAGATAAGTTAGTCTTACACAACATATATAATTGCTGAATGTTTGTATTTAAAAACCATATGTGTCACTCCTCAAAATATGTTATTTAAGGAATTGCATGTGTGTGTGTGTGTGTATAGTAAGATGAAGCAAGGTGACTGAAATAAAAAGTTTTGGCCATACAGTCATCCCTTGGTCTCCATGGGGGATTGGTTCCAGGACCTCCTGCAGATACCAAAATCCATGAATGCTCCAGTTCCCGATACAAAATGGTGTAGTATTTGCAAAGAGCCTATAGACATCCTCCTGTATACTTTAATATCTAGACTACATATAATACCTAATACAATGTAAGTTCTATGTAAATAGTTGTTATACTGTATTGTTTAGGGAATAATAACAAGGGAAAAGTCTGTACATGTTTAGTGCAGACACAATATTTTTTACTGTGTTTGAACCATGATTCGTTGAATCCGCAGATGTTGAATTCACAAATACAGAGAGCTGACTGATTTCAGTTTGATGAAGAACAGAACAAAATTATGACAGACAAATTATTTGTGATTATGAATGTTTCAGCTTTCTATAAAGAGATCAAGAGAAAAAACAAATTTGTTTTCTTGTGATGCCGTAACAATGCAAATACGTTTTCCAGCCCTCAGGGCTATTTTTGACTACTCTTATTTGGCACATAAATCCTATCATATGCTCAATATTTCTGGATTTTCCTCTGGAATAATTCAGGAGTCATTCCTTTTTATCCATATCTGTAGCATCACACTTCTGCACACAATGCAAGCTTCCTGTCAAGTTTCTATTTGAGTCTCAACATCTCTAATTAAAGCGTTGCAAACCTTTACTTAAATTGCAAGAAAAACATATCACATCTCATTATTTCCTAAACAATGTAATGTAACAACTATTTACATAGCCTTTACATTGAATTAGGTATTATAAGGAATCTAAATATTATTTAAAGTATACAGGAGGATGTGTATAGCCTATATACAAGTACGACATTATTTGGTATCTGGAACTGGAGCATCCATGAATTTTGGTCTCTGCAGGTATCTGCTTTTATTACATTGCTTTCTTAGAAAAGTATGATTTTTTTTGTTATTAGTTATGACATATATAAATGTCTCAAGTGTGGCCTTCAGGATCTTCTAATTTCTACTTCTGTGTATCAACATCTCACCAGCCTTATCTCTTGGTACTTCCCAACATAGCCAAGGATATCCCTCAGTTGTTTTCTATACAATACACTTTTTTGCCTTTCTTATGATATTTTCCCTTATTTGGAAGTCATTTTCATTTTTATTATACTAATATATTTTCTTATTTCCACACCCACCTTTACTCTGACTTCACTCAGGTATGTGTATATATACACACACAAGCAAACATTCACATAAAATATACATGGGCATAGATAACATATGTTTATATTTATTCTCCCTTATTTATTCATGTATATTTTACTTTTCCTTCTTAGATTAGTTAAATACTGAGTCTTTTAAGTCTTTCGACTGTGTCTGATAATAGTCCCTGTTTTAAATCCTACACACTCTTAAATAGGAAATAAGTGGAGGACTAAAATGCACATCCCTCTGATAACGTATTTCAAATCTTGATTGCCATTAACTCCCTCTTTCAATCACCTACTGTCTAGATTTCAGCCTTTTCCTTCCCCTACAGATCTCAAAGGCAGTAATTATTAACTGTGGTTGGGAGGATGAAGAAGAGAGGAGTGATACAGAGAATGGTAATGGATAGCACTACACAGGAGACCATATTGTAATCAAGCAAAGGCATATATCGCTTGAAGACATTTTCTCAGAATTATTATTTTCTCCCTTCAAGACATATATTTTCCTTTTACCTTGACAAAAATCAATAATCACCAAATTATGGTATTCCTTAGAATACTCCACAATTGGGTTTATTTGATTTATTTCATTATATTTTCACATATAAAATGTTAGATCCAGCTGAATTTTTAAACATAGCCATAAGCTAGAACTAGTCAATGCAAGTAATTAGACAAACATCAGAGAAGGGAAGCAATTGTCTTTTTTAAATTCACCATAAGATTGATAGCAGCTAATACTGAGTAATTTGATTCATAGAGTGTCATATGTAGCAACCAGCAAATACTGTAAAACCACTGCACTAAGAGGCAAGACTCTTGTCTTCTCTTAGCTCTACCATCCTTCATGAGGGTAAGGTGTTTTACCTACTTACAATTCTAATAATCTTTTAAAATTCCTGCTGGGTGCCAGGCATGGTGCAAAATGAATATGTATAGAAGACTTGCTTTCTGCTTTCAAGGTAGTAGAGAATCTTAGGGAAACAATACCATGGGTACAAACTTCTTCCTTGGAAGTTATCTATAACAATTTATGAATTTACAAAGACTAAATATACTGTCAACAAATTCTCAGAAGAGAATATCTTTCTTAAGAAAACCCCAGAGATATCAAACCTTCAAAAGCTTATGAGATCAGTTACATTGTAAAAAGAAGTTAAAGTTGTAATATGGAAAATATTTAAAACTTTTCATTAAGATGGGAAACAAAAACCTAACACCATCATCTCTAAAAAATCTGTGCTTTCTCTTTTCTTCCTGCCGTGTCACATATATTAACAATTCTGTGTCTGTGAGGAAGGGAGGCAAAGGGAAGGGAAGGGTAGTTGAAGGAAGCCTGTTGTGTCTCTGGAATTGGCTTCCTTCCATGAGCTGCTTTATTGAGCTCCTCCAGATATTGTGTCTCCAAAGGGCAAAATTTTGTCTTTTTCATCTTCATTTCCTCAGAGTTCCCAGTAAAGGTTACAGAGTCAGTAATTATTTGTTGTCTAGCAGATGAATTGAAATGATTTGAGAATTATATCTCACATTTGTTAGGCAACTTCTTTTTTATTCTTTTTATTATACTTTAAGTTCTAGGATACATGTACACAACGTGCAGGTTTGTTACATATGTACACATGTGCCATGTTGGTGTGTGTGCTGCACCCATTAACTCATCATTTACATTGGGTATGTCTCCTAATGCTATCCCTCCCCACTTCCCCCATCCCACAATAGGCCCCAATGTGTGATGTTCCCCTTCCTGTGTCCAAGTGATCTCATTGTTCAATTCCCACCTATGAGTGAGAACATGCGGTGTTTGGATTTCTGTCCTTGCGATAGTTTGCTTGCTCAGAATGATGGTTTGCAGCTTCATCTGTGTCCCTGCAAAGGACATGAACTCATCCATTTTTATGACTGCATAGTATTCCGTGGTGTATGTGTGCCATATTTTCTTAATCCATTCTATCATTGATGGACATTTAGGTTGGTTCCAAGTCTTTGCTATTGTGAATAGTGCCACAATACACATACGGGTGCATGTGTCTTTATAGCAGCATGATTTATGATCCTTTGGGTATATACCCAGTAATGGGATAGCTAGGTCAAATGGTATTTCTAGTTGTAGATCCTTGAGGAATTGCCACACTGTCTTCCACAATGGTTGAACTAGTTTACAGTCCCACTAACAGTGTAAAAGTTGTTCGTATTTCTCCACATCCTCTCCAGCACCTGTTGTTTCCTGACTTTTTAATGATCGCCATTCTAACTGGTGTGAGATGGTATCTCGTTGTGATTTTGATTTGCATTTCTCTGATGACCAGTGATGATGAGCATTTTTTCATATGTCTGTTGGAGGCATAATGTCTTCTTTTGAGAAGTGTCTGTTCATATCCTTCACCCACTTTTTGATGGGGTTGTTTGAGTTTTTCTTGTAACTTTAAGTTCTTTGTAGATTCTGAATATTAGCCCTTAGTCAGATGAGTAGATTGTAAAAATTTTCTCCCATTCTGTAGGTTGCCTGTTCACTCTGATGGTAGTTTCTTTTGCTGTGCAGAAGCTCTTTAGTTTAATTAGATCCCATTTGTCAATTTTGGCTTTTGTTGCCATTGCTTTTGGTGTTTTAGTCATGAAGTCCTTGCCCATGCCTATGTCCTGAATGGTATTGTCTAGGTTTTCTTCTAGGGTTTTTATGGTTTTAGGTCTAATATTTAAGCCTTTAATCCATCTTGAATTAATTTTTGTGTAAGGTATAAGGAGGATCCAGTTTCAGCTTTCTAGAAATGGCTAGCCAGTTTTCCCAGCACCATTTATTAAATAGGGAATCCTTTCCCCATTCTTGTTTTTGTCAGGTTTGTCAAAGATCAGATGTTTGTAGATGTGTGGTATTATTTCTGAGGCCTCTGTTCTGTTCCATTGGTCTATATCTCTGTTTTGGTACCAGTACCATGCTGTTTTGGTTACTGTAGCCTTGCAGTATAGTTTGAAGTCAGGTAGCATGATGCCTCCAGCTTTGTTATTTTGGCTTAGGATTGTGTTGGCAATGTGGCAACTTCTTAAGTAATGTCATGTTTTTAGATATTTGACTCCTCCTGTTCTTTCAGTGGTGTTTTCTTCTCATCATTTCCAAATTTTTCTGTGTTTGGTTAGGGGCACCTAAGGTGCTTGAACAAAGAAATTAAAGTGTTCAGTGGCTGAGAAACTAGGCTTATCGTTCCTAACCTTCTCTGAGGTTCGAAGTAGGCTCTCCTCCATGCAAGTATTTTGGAAGCCAGGTGAATTATGTGGCATTGCCATTGTCAACAAGTCATATTCAAGGTTCCTTATCACAAGGCTCCTCAGTGCTTAAAAGAATGGAGGAGGCATGGGCAAGGACTTCATGTCTAAAACACCAAAAGCAACGGCAGCAAAAGCCAAAATTGACAAATGGGATCT
>NC_045438.1:98096890-98181654 GCF_002776525.5 Piliocolobus tephrosceles | reverse complement strand
TTTGTAGAATAAGTGCATAGATTTTAAATATTTTTCCATAGAAAGTAAACAAACAACCCCATCCAAAAGTGGGCAAAGGATATGAACAGACATTTCTCAAAAGAAGACATTCATACAGCCAACAGACACATGAAAAAATGCTCATCATCACTGGCCATCAGAGAAATGCAAATCAAAACCACAATGAGATACCATCTCACACCAGTTAGAATGGCAATCATTAAAAAATCAGGAAACAATAGGTGTTGGAGAGGATGTGGAGAAATAGGAACACTTTTACACTGTTGGTGGGATTGTAAACTAGTTCAACCATTATGGAAAACAGTATGGCAATTCCTCAAAGATCTAGAACTAGATGTACCATATGACCCAGCCATCCCACTACTGGGTATATACCCAAAGGATTATAAATTATTCTACTACAAAGACACATGCACACGTATGTTTATTGCGGCACTATTCACAATAGCAAAGACTTGGAATCAACCCAAATGTCCATCAGTGACAGACTGGATTAAGAAAATGTGGCACATATACACCATGGAATACTATGCAGCCATAAAAAACGATGAGTTTGCATCCTTTGTAGGGACATGGATGCAGCTGGAAACCATCATTCTTAGCAAACTATCACAAGAAGAGAAAACCAAACACCGCATGTTCTCACTCATAGGTGGGAACTGAACAATGAGCTCACTTGGACTCGGGAAGGGGAACATCACACACTGGGGCCTATCATGGGGAGGGGGGAGGGGGGAGGGATTGCACTGGGGAGTTATACCTGATATAAATGATGAATTGATGGGTGCTGACGAGTTGATGGGTGCAGCACACCAACATGGCACATGTATACATATGTAACAAACCTGCACGTTATGCACATGTACCCTAGAACTTAAAGTATAATAAAAAAAAATAAATAAAGAATGGAGGAGAACCATGAGGCAGATGAAAGGGAAAAGAACAGAAATCTGGGGCCAGGGAATTACGCTTAAACAAGTTAATCACATAATGTATGCTCCAATCCCGTGGTGAAGCTCTTAATCATAGCCTACACTTAGATCGTGGGGGCTGGAGAGCTCAGTTTCTTGCTGGGCAGTGATGTCACAACTACAAATTTTTTACAGTGGAAGAAGGGAAGAATCTTATTTTCATTTTTGGACAGCTGGCAGCCTCTGCTGCGTTTTCTTTTCCTCCCAGCAATTTGCTATATTTTTATAGCAAATATAAAATTTATGGACTCAGGCTCTAGAAAACATTTTAAAGAAGATATATTTTTAAATTTTTCCTCTGGGTGCTGATTTCCTTGTCCTCACAGTGGTTTTGTTCTAATGAGAATCCTGCTCAGGGGTAGTGATATTACTCAGGTAAAAGATATTTCTATCCTGTCTCAGTTACTTTGATATGTCTGGGAAATCTAGAGTTTATTTCTAAGATCTTGGTATTTGTTAGTTTTACAATAACAGAATCTTATATTTCTGTTGCCAAATTGTCAGAACAATTTCTTGTCAGTGGTCTACACCAAATAATGCAAAGTGCTTAAAATAATGCAGGAGTGCCCTGAGCTAAATTTTAAAGCAAATATAATTCTTAGATCTATTAGTATAATTAGAGTCTTTGGTTTGAAATACATCCCTTGTGCAGTTTGCTGTTAAGTAATTGCTGTGATACACTATTCTGTTGTCTGTTGGAATTTAGTAAGGAATTGTTTTTCCTAGGTTTTGTATTTTGAATTATAATCTAGTATATATTCTTTAATAACTCTAAAGTTAGCTAGGGTTTATAAAAGGCCAGCTATGAATATTTGTACAAATTTGCCTCAAGAAGAATGGCTAAATAAGAGAGAAATCTATAACAATTAGCATGATTTTTCGATTTCTCTTTATGGCTTCCTCTTTATGTATTTCCACCAAACAATTGAGGATACTGCAACTGTATTTCCTTGGCAAAATAATTTCAAAGAGTGTTGAAATGAAAGATCACTTATGTTTTAAGGACTCTGCCTGTCAACTGCTGACCTTCTGTTAGTAGCAGAGCACGCTGTACTTCCACAAAGAGGGGAGTATAAAACACATTCCTTGAATTGTATACTCTTAGGGTCATCTGAGTTATTACTTGCTAATTTTAGAGATGCTGACAAGTATAGAAGAAAATACAGAAGGTTTTTTTTTTTTCATAGACTATCTTTTTGTGAATTGTAGAGGAAAACTATGATGTCTACACAGTAGATCAGAAGGATTTTAATTACTTTTCTTCTCAACATATATTTTAGTCCAGTACAACTATCTGTCATTACAAAATTAAAGAAAAAAGATGCCGTGGTAAATACTTTCTCTATTAGTTGCCTAAAGTTCATGATTAAAAATCTAGGGATGTTTAGACCAGGGCTAGTTGGATGTGATTGGTATCAAAGAACCTGATAAAGGATTTACAGAGGTCTATGTGCATAGGGAAAGTATTGCGGGGAAATCATCATCATCATCATCATTATCATCATCATTATCATCATCGAGTGCTCATATTTCAGCTATTGTGCTTAGCATTTTATATCCACTATTGTTTATGCAAATATGGCTACAATCCTTAAGTGACTTGATGGTTTCTTTAAGGACAGGAGAGTGATAAAGTGGTAATGGGCAATCTTTAAGGAAACAATTTAAATTCCTCTAATTTCCTTTTAACCAGAATGGAAAAGTCTAAAAATTCAAATATTTCGTTCTTAGGATTTTCATTTTGAAGTTTACCTTTAACTGTTTTTATTAACCCCAGGTGAAATAATGTTTTTTTCTCAAACTCCATATTTAAGAGTTTTAAAAAAGAAAAACAATGATAGAATGACAAGAGAAGTTCTCTTCTCTAATATTTTCATCTTTGTATTAAAGAAATTTGCAGTAGGATGGTGAGGATTTATAAAAGGAACATCCTACTGAAAAGGTCAGCTGTTTTCCCCTTGTGGAGGTATCAAGGAGGGAAAGTGAGGGAAGAACGCTTTCCCCAAAGTTTGAGGAGAATGCACTATCCTGCCCTTCTTACGCTTTGGTTTTGTATTTATTTAGTCTCTGTGGTCCTGAGGAAGGTGATTTGGTTTCATCTTCACATGGTGAGCCACACAGGCTGCCAGCCCCACTTGGGGATTTTGCAGGATGTCATTTCATGTTGAGTGCATGGACGGTGTCCAAAGTTAGAAATGAGCTGATACATTTTATTATAGGATGTTGCTTTTAAAAAGTGTTTATTCCTAATAGTCCTTTGTCAAAGCAGAATATAGTGTTTGGAAAAACTGAAAGTTCCAGGGGAAGTGGAAAGAATCCCCACCTGCAGAGTCAGATATTCACTTCTGGTAACTCTGTGGACCTTTGCCAGGGGCTTCAGAAGAGTAGATGCTGTTCCTGGAAGGAGCAAAGAATTGGGGTCTATGGCTGTATATTCTTTACATTTTTATTTTTAGAAAGCAAAGTTTATTTTATGAATTAAAAATTACACACATAAAAGGTACCATTATGTTATCTTCCTTACTTGAAGATAAGATTTCTTTTAAAAAAGATTTGTCTCTTCATGGTTTTGATTTGCATTTCTCTATCAGTGATGTTGAGCTTTTATTCATCTGTTTCTTGGCCACATGAATGTCTTCTTTTGAAAAGTGTCTGTTCATGTTCTTTGCCCAGATTTTAATATGATTGTTAGTTTTTTTTGTGTGTAAATTTGTTTAAGTTCCTTACGTATGCTGAATATTAGACTTTGGTCAGATGCATAGTTTGTGAACATTTTCTCCCATTTTGTAGGTTGTCTGTTCACTCTGTTGGTAGTTTCTTTTGCTGTGCAGAAGCTCTTTAGTTTAATTATATCTCATTTGTCAAGTTTTGCTTTGGTTGCAATTGCAAAAGTTCAGAATGCTCATTCAGACCCAAATACCACGGTACTTGGTATTTGTATTCCAAGTACCGCTATAAGGATGGGGAGAGTGTAGATAATCCAATCAAAATCACTATATCTTCTTGGGTTGTTATAAATATGTAAAGTAATCATGAGAGAGTCCAGAAGTAGTGTGATCCTGACCGATTTTCACCAACCTTGTTAAATTTGGTTCTATAAGAAAAATATAATGTTTCTATAAGGGTCATATCTCTTAAATTCCGGCCTAGATAAGCTACCTTACTTGAGGTAAATTTTCGGATTTAGTGTTTAAAGATTTCCCAGGGCCCATATTAAAGAAAAACGAATTGGACAGCTCCAGGTTTGACTTCATTCTACTTCTCCAAATGTATTCTCCACTTAATTAGGGACTAGAGGATCTTTAATCTGGTAGTGAGGTACTTGGCAACTTTAAAAGCTGATTGAGTTATTGTAGTAAATGGGTCGGAGTAGAGCTTAGTTTCAAAGAGTACACGTAATTTTTGTCAATGACAGTTATATTTTTATGTTTCATCTCCTTGAATCTTGAAATTAAAACTAATTTATAAACTAACAGTAAAAACAGCATATTTGACCTTTTCTTAAATTTATTTATGAGACTTTATTACTGCTGGAGAGTACTTTGCATTTTTTCAAAATTATTTGTTATTTGTTCAAATGGATTCTAATAAGTACAATATATTGTCCAGATACAGAAGACATAGAGCAGTTTTGAATAAAATGATGTTCTTTTGGAAACGCTTCATGGGAGCCACTGGAATCTTTGCCGGAAATTCAGAGTGACACCAGTTGAACATCCTTAGAACTTGCTATGGTCTGAATGTTTGTATTTGTCCAAACTTCATATGTTGAAATCCTCATCCCAAGAGTGATGATATCAGGAGGTGGGGCCTTTTGAGAGGTGGCTGGGTCATCATAGTAGAGCCCTCATGAATGAGTTTAGTGCTGTTATAAAATAAGCCCAAGGAGCTCATTGGCCAATTCCACCATGTAAAAGATGCAGCAGGAAGGTGCCATTAAAGAGAAATGATCCTCATCAACACTGAATCTGCCAATACCTTATCTTGGACATCCCTGTCTCTCCAGAACTCTGAGAAATAAATTTATGTGTATTAGCTACCCAGTTTATTGTATTTGGTTATGGTTATAGCAACCTGAATGCACTAAGACAGAACTTCAGTAGTGGAATTCCAAGGAAGGTACTGGGGGATTTTTTCTACCCTAATTTAAGTCCTAGGTTAAGGGAAGAAAAATGTAAATAACAGACATTTTATTGATAGAGATGCTGGAAAAAAGTTCTGTGTTATAGGGGACTCAGTGAAAAACTGGATTTGAGAGATCTAGAGGGACGTAAGTGTACCAGTTGGACACTTCATATGCCCCATTGACATCCTCTCAGCTTCATCTTATAGTCTGACCAAGGCTATGATGACCAGTTCTGGACTGGCTTTGAACAGTTTTGAGCAGATGTATCCTGACATAGGCTCACTCTAGGAACATATTGTGAGTCCCTCTCTTCCTGCCCTGATGTTTAGGGTTCCATAGGAATCACCTGGCACTCAAGCATGGACAACCACAGGGAAGTGTGGAATAGTTTACACCCAGCAAATCAGGCAACTCTTGACCAATGGATACAGGAGCCTAGACATAAATGCTTCCATCTTCCTTCCTGAGACATATCCTGTAAGGCAGGAGTTTCCAGCCACCAGGCTGTGGACTGGTACTGATCTGATCTGTGGCCTCTTACAAACTGGGCCACACAGCAGGAGGTGGGAGTAAGCAAGCATTACCACCTGAGCTCCACCTCCTGTGAGATCAGCAGTGGCACTAGATTCTCACAGAAGCTAGCGCACATGCAAGGGACTTTGATCGTGCACTCCTTATGATAATCTAACTAATGGCTGATGATCTGAGGTAGAACAGTTTCATCCTGAAACCATCCCCGCCGCACCATGCCCCTCGATGGAAAAATTTTCTTCCATGAAACCAGCCACTGGTGCATAAAAGGTTGGCGTCCACTATGTAAAGCTTCTCAGAAAGTCTGTTAGTTTTTCACAGTTGTATATTAACTTGGAAAAACTGGCTGTATTGATTCTCGTCTTCCACATATACTGCTGTCCCCCACCTTTGCTCTCTGGGATCATGTTCCTCAATATAGCATGCATACATCAATCTTTTCCTCAAGATGCACTTTCAGAGGATCTCAGGGAAAAATTCTATAAATCAATACTAAAAGACAACTAGCACACTAGCAAAATAGGCAAATTATGTAAAATAGCAGTTTAACAAAAATTACAACTTTTACAAAAATAAGAATATAACTTTTAATCAATACAAATAGAAATTAAAACAAATTTCCAACACATGAGTGAGGAATTGGGGCATGGGGAACTCATGCAAGATATTACTCTTGCTGCTCTTTTTGCTGTGAGTAATATATGATTTGTTCTCTGGTCCAGATATCTGGTGTTTCTGTCAGTACATATATATATACATATGCATATGCATATGCATGCACAGACATACACACTCATAATAACGGTGGCAGACTAACTTGTAAGTAAAATAAGTATCTTTGACTCATGGGACTTTTGGACATAATGTATTTCTCAAAAATAAAGATGAGTATAATATTTTAACATAGTTTTAAATCTCTAGACATTTATTTGACATACATATTCATTCACGCATCATGTTGCATGTAATGTAATAAAACTGACATCAGTAAAAAAAGGAACATTTGAAACTATACAAATACATGGAAATTAAACACCTTCTTAAAAACCGATGGGTGATGGAAGAAATTAAGAATGAAATACAATATTTGAAATGAATGAGAAAAGAAACACTGCATACCGAACCTATGAGACACAGCAAAAGCAGTATTAAGAGGCAAGTTTATAGCAATAAATGCTTACATCAAAAAACTAGAAAGATTTCAAATAAACAACATAATGATGCATTTCAAAGAACTAGAAACCAAACCCTAAAATAGTAGAAGCAAAGAATAATGAAGATTAGAGCCAAAATAAAAATATACCACAAACCCACAGCAAATATCTGAATGGGGAAAAGCTGAAAGCTTTTTTCTAAGGACTGGAACACAAAAATGATGCCCACTTTCATTGCTTGTATTCGACATAGCACTGGAAGTCCTAGCCAGAGCAATTAGGCAAGAAAAAGAAATAAAAGACATCCAAATCAGAAAGGAGGAAGTCAAAATGTCTGTGTTTGCAGATAATAGTATTTTATATATAGAAAAACCTGAAGACTCTACCAAAATAAACTCTTAGAAAAGATAAACAAATGCAGTCAAGTTACAGCTGAATACCAAATCAATATCCAAAATCAGCATTATTTTTCTGATACAGTACTTACACAAAATCAGTATTGTAAACAAATAACAGCCAAAACAAGAAACCAAGAAGGCAATCCCATTTATGACAGCCACACACACACACAAACAAGTGAGGAATAAATTTCACCAAGGAGATGAAAGGCTTTTATAAGGAAAACTGCAAAACACTGATGAAAGAAATTGAAGAAGATACAAACAAATGGAAATAAATCACATGTTCATAGATCGGAAGAATTAATATTGTTAAAATGATAATACTCCCCAAATAAATCTACAGATTCAATGTAATCCCTGTCAAAATACCAATGACATTCTTCACAGAAATAGAAAAGAATCTTAAAATGTGTATGGAAACACATAAGACCCTAATCGCCAAAGAAATCCTGAGCAGAAAGAACAAAGCAGAAGGCATCACACTGTTAGATTTCAGAATGTATCACAAAGCTGTATTAACTAAAACAGCATGGTACTGGCATAAAAACAGACACATAAATCAATGAAACAGAATAGGGAACCCAGAAATTAACCCACCTATCTATAGCCAATTTATTTTTGACAAAGGTGCCAAGACCACTCACTGGGGAAAGGAGACTTTCTTCAGTAAATGGTGCCAGGGAAATTGGATATCCATATGCAGAAGAATGAAACGACCCCCACCTCTCACACTGTACAATAAAACTATTAGAAAAAAATGTAGAGGAAATGTTCTGGGATAAGATTTTATGAATAAGAGTTTAAAAACACTGGCAACAAAAGTAAAACCACTGGGATTATATCAAACTGAAAAGCTGCACAGCAAAATAATCAATAGAGTGAAAAAAGACTACCTATAGAGTGGAAAAAATATTTGCAAATTACTCATTTGAGAGGGATAAATATCCAGAATATACAAGGAATGGAAACATCTCAACAGCAAAATAAAATAAAATAAAAAATAAAATAAAATAAAATAAATAAAATATTGGATTAAAAAAGGACAAATGATCTGAACAGACATTTCTCCAAGTAGGATATGCAATTGTCCAACAAATACATACAAATGCTCAGCATTGCTAATCTTCTGAGACATGCAAATCAGAAATGAAGTATCATCTCACCGCAGTTATGATGGCTACTAAGAGGGAGAGAAAAGAGAACCCATACACTGTTGGTGGGAATGTAAAGTAGTATAGCCACTATGAAGAATAATATGGAGATTCTCCAATAGACTCAGATAGAACTACCATATGATGCAGAAATTCCACTACTGAGAGTTTATGCAAATAAAAGGAAATTAGTATGTTGATTAGACATCTGCACTCTTGTGTTTATTGTAGCGCTATTTGCAATAGCCAAGATATGGAATCAATCTAGGTGTCCAACAGCAGGTGAATGGAAAGTGTGGTTTATATATTAAAGGGAATACTATTCAGCCATAAAAAGAATGAAATCTTGTCATTTGTGGCAACATGGATGTTAATAGAGGACACTATGTTAAGTAAAATAAGTCAGGAACAGAAAGTTGAAAACTGCATGGTCTCACTCAAATGTGGAAACTAAAAACGTTGATCTCATAGAAGTAAAAAGTAGAAGAGAGGATACTAGAGGCTGGGAAGGATAGGGGAAAGGAAGCAATAGGGAGAGGTTTTCTAAAGGATATAAAATTACAGCTATATAGGAGGAATAAGTTCTGCTGTTCTGCAGCACTATAGAGTGACTATAGTTAAAAATACAGTCAATAATATATAGTATCAAATAGCTAGAAGGAAGATATTGACTGCTCCCAGTACAAAGAATTGATAAATGTTTGAGATGATGGTTTTGCTAATTATCCTGATTTCATCACTATGCATTACATGTATCAATACATCACTATGTACCACATGAATATGTACAATTATTATTTATCAGTAAAATAGGCAGTACATAAGAACAATAAAATCTTATGTTGTCATTAAAAAGAATAAGGCAAATGTACCTATTATGAGAAACATTATACAGTGAGAAAAGCAATATATATATTTGAATGTACTTACATGTATTTGTATAGGAATAGAATATCTCTTGAAATATAAAGGAAATTTTGGCTACCTGGATTGCCTCTGGAGGGGTAACTGAGAGATAAATCTCCAGGTAACTGAAAGATAAATGTGGACAAGATTTTTTCCTTATATTTTACTATATACATTTATACTCATTTTGAATTTATAGCATTTATATATAAGGTTATTCACATAATATAATTTAATTATGAACTAACTGTATGAATATTTTACCATTTTAATGGCTGCATTGTGTTCTATGTATTTTATGCTTGATTGATCAATTTCCTGTTGAAAGTTAGCTTTTACTTAGTATGTCTACTTTATGAAAATTTGTGTTGATTTCCCTATAATCTTTTGTAATTATTTTTGAAGTAAAAGAATAACTAGATGTTTGTATCAGTTAGGGTTTAGCCCAGGAAATAGAAAACATTCCAGGAATTTCAAAGAGAAAAATATTTAGTAGAGGGAGCTGAGTTCTTACAAATATCACTGGGCGGAGGAGTGGAAGTCATGAGAGTCACCATCAAGCTATTAGTTTTAAGGTCAGATTTAGATAGAGGAAATCCACAGGTTAGGAAGCTGCTGCTGCTTCTGATATCACCACTCCCATACTAAAACGTCTAGTGACGAGGAGATCGTGACTACATTCTGGAATGTGAACTCTGACCACTACAAAAACTCATGTGTTGGAAATTGCTAGTTAATTGTTCCAGTCACAAAAGAATGACATCTACCTTGTGTTTTGTCTTTCAAATCTTGTGGCTGTATATCGCACTGGCAGAATCAAGATTGCATCACAAATCCTGGTTATTAGGAAGTCTGGGAAATGTAGTATTAGACTTCTTGCTCCTGCAACAAATGTATGTGTGTAGAGCAGAACACAGAGGAGGGTAGAAACAAATGTCCAATATAAATAGGCGTTCAGCAGAAGAGGACACTGATGCAGAGAACAGATAAGAAACTTTCACAAGAGTAAACCTGCTTCTCTATGATCACAGTGATCATAAAATAAATATTATGATGATAAAATGATTATGGGAGATAAATGCCTTGAAATCATTTTAACAACAGGTGAGTCAAACCTATATGAAGAAACTACAGTGTTGGTGGTGCTAGATTTTGAAGCCAGGCAGCCCCCACTCTGCATCAGTAAATTATCTTTAAAATCTTTTAGTCTTTTTCTTTGAATTTTCAAATGTTGCTGCCACTCTTGGAATGGCCTTCCCTGCCCCCAAATTATATACATTTTACTCCTATTTTCTTAGAGAATTTTATAGTTTATACATTAAAAACATTTCACTTATTCAGAACTTAGTTTTGTATAGGGTAATATTTAAGCATATAAATGTATTTCTTCCTAGTTAGCCAGTTATGCCAAGAACATTTGTTAAATAGTCTATTCTTTCTTACATGGATTTGGAATACAGTCTTGATTGTAAATAGTTTTTCCATTTAGTATTATGGTATGATTTACCATTTATTTACATTTTTTCTTATGTTAATTGGGAAACTATAGTTTCTTCATATAGGTCTAACTCATGTATTGTTAAAATGATTTCAAGGTATTTATCTGACATAATCATCATTATTTTATCACCATAATATTTATTTTATGATCACTGTGATCAGGCACTTTAAAAATTTATATTACATTATTAATCCTAGTAATTATTATTTACAGATCTTGTTTTACTGTTGTGTAGATGATTTAAATGAATTACTTAGGGGCATAAGGTACTTAAAGGATAGAGTTTGGATTTGCAGTTTTCCTATTGTCCTGAATATATCCTTTATTCCATAATATTTTCTGATTGTATTTCAGAAAGCTATTGACTTCAGATTATTTATTTTGAAATCTGCTTCTCTCTTTTATTGCTCGATTTTAAAGCCCCTTATACAATAAGAGACATCTTAAGAAATATAAGGAAAGCACATATAAATCCCAAAACAATAATGAGGAAAGCTTAAAATGAATCAGTTCTGACTCTTGGCTGGAACAAGAGGCAAAAAGAATTGTAGAATCAGAGCACAACATTGGGAAACTGTAGTCGTCTGGGTTAGGAGTTAACAGACTGCTTAATCTCTACTATGACTAGCTACTTGTATCCAGGGCCAGTCCTTTTGCCTGCTGAGGATGTGTATAGGAGCACACACAAGGCTGGGTGCCTGCTCAGTATCCATATGATATGGGTTGGCTCTGTGTCTCCACCCAAATCTCATCTTGAACTGTTATCCCCATAATCCCCACGCGTCGAGGGAGGGAACTTGTGGGATATGATTATATCATGGGGGCAGTTTCCCCATGCTATTCTCGTGATAGTAAGTTCTCACGATATCTGACGGTTATATAGGCATCTGACATTTCTCCTGCTTGCTCATCTTTCTCCTGCCGCCTTGTGAAGAAAGTCCTTGCTTCCCCACTTTCCACCATGATTATAAGTTTCCTGAGGCCTCTCCAGTCATGTGGAACTGTGAGTCAATTAAACTTCTTTCCTTTATAAGTTACCCATTCGTGAGTATTTTTTTTTATAGCGTTGTGAAAACGGACTGATGCACCATTCTTCCCCTTTCCAACAGCACACAGTTTCTTTTGCAGAACTACCTTCCTCTACTGCATAGTAACTGAGCAGTTTTGGGGGGAAGCAGGGGATTGACTTCATCTCAGTCCCCAGAATGAGTCCTCACAGGCCTGAGCAAATCAGCCTAACCTGACACAGCTGCCATGATGACTGAATCAGTGACAAGTTTTAAGACTATCAATTCTTGTTACTTACCTGGAAATGATTATTTTTTAAGATTGAGCCAAGCAGAATGAAATAAAGAACTTTCCTTCTAAGGTAGGATGAAAAGAGAATCTCTTTCTCTGAATGATGTGGGGTATAGATGTGAGGCCTGGAACTACTGCAGCCGTTTGTAATCATGGAGGGAAACTAGGCTCAGGTTTAAAATGTTGATAGAAGACTTTGAAAGATTTAGAGAAAAATGGAGCAAACACCCTGATAAACCATACCAGAATTCTCTTTGAATTTCCATTTTGTGTGAGTAAATGAAATCCTTAATTGTCAGGTTGAGTTGAATTTCCTGGTATGTGTAATAAAAACCCACCTTTTTGTTAAAGGGTGGAACAGAAGAAGTAGAGAAACCAGTACTCAGTCTATCCCTCAATAGATTTCTTACTTATGTACAGGTCTAAAATTCCTACCTTGAGAGATTCCTTAGTGTTAAACGATTGATCTAGACCAGCACTGTTTAATAGAACTTTCAGTGATGATAATGTTCTATGTCTGTGCTGCCAAATATGAGATTTCCTGGTACATGTGACTCTTGGGCACTTGAAATGTTGCTACTGACATGTAGGAAATGAATCTTAAATTTCATTAATTAAAAAAAATTTAAGTTTAATTTTAAATAGCTACATGGTGTTAGTAGCTATTGTATTGGACAGAACAAATACAGATTTTTCTGTTTTTTCTAAGGTCCCTAGAAGGATAATAAATTGGTTTGCTATGGACCCAATTGTGTTCTCTCAAAATTCATGTTGAACACCTAAGTGCCAGTGTGATGTATTTGGAGATGGGGCCTTTCAGGGATAATTAGGTTAGATGAGATCTTGAGGATGAGGCCCTCATGATGGGATTAGTGACTTTACAAGAAGGAGAGAGCAAGGGCTGACAGGCACTGAGGAAAGCCCATTTTAGGATACACTGAGCAGGTGGCCATCTATAGGCCAGGAAGGGAACCCTCACCAGAACCTGACCGTACTGGCACCCTGATCTTGGATGTCCACCCTCCAGAATGGTAAACATAAATAAATAAATAAACTTCTGCTGTTTAAGCCATACGGTCTATGATACAATAGTCTCTACTTATCCACGGGGAATATGTTTCAAGATCTCCAGTGGATGACTAAAACCATGGATAGTGCCAAACCCTCTATATGCTATGCTTTTTCCTATACATGGGTACCTGTGATGAAGTTTAATTTATAGATTACTGTAAGAGATGAACAACAATAATAACAAAATAGAAAAATTATTTCAATATACTATAATAAAATGTATGTGAATGGGCCGGGTGCAGTGACTCACGCCTGTAATCCCAGCACTTTGGGAGGCTGAGGCAGGCAGATCACAAGGTCAGGAGGTCGAGACAATCCTGGCTAACATGGTGAAACCCCATCTCTACTAAAAATACAGAAAAATTAGCCTGGTGTGGTGGCGGGCACCTGTAGTCCTAGCTACTCTGGAGGCTGAGGCAGGAGAATGGCATGAACCCAGGAGGCAGAGGTTGCAGTGAGCCAAGATCATGCCACTGCACTCCAGCCTTGGTGACAGAGCGAGACTCTGTCTCAACAAATAAATAAATAAATAAAATCTATGTGAATATATCTTTTTTCTCTGTGTCTCTCTTAAAATACCTCGTTGTACTATGCTCATCAATTTTCAGACAGCCATTACTGCAGGTAACAGAAATTGTGGAAAGCAAAACTTAGAGGGGATTAGAGGGGATTGCTGTAATTTGTTATGGCAGCCTGAGCTGACTAATACATAGTCTCAGAAAATTTTAGTATGAATTCTTAAAAGCTTCTTCTTGGAAAACTTAAACTTGGGACTGAAACAAAGGAGGTTTGTTATGTTTGATAATTTGATATTTTTTGGTGGGAGGGTGATGAGGTCATATAGGAGAGACTCAGGATGGGGTAATACTTTCACCCTTTGTCCCAATTGGAAATATCAACTTTTAAGGGTTCACTAGTCTTTGAAATTATTTTAAAAGGGTAAAATAGGTGCCAATTTTTCTTGTTATAGGCAGTGTATTTTCTTATAGTTTAGTTTCACCTCAATGGAAATATAAACAAAAGCAATATAAATAAATGTATCAGAAATTCCTTACAAACGCGGTAAATGATGTATTCCAGATGTATGAGTTTTTGAAACAGACCATATTACATCAATGAAATTCCAATTAAGAAATAAAATGGAAGTCTCATAACTCTCCTTATTTCCTTCTTTTTTTTTTCTCTCCCTGTCTTCTTTCATTTCAAAAATAATTGTCAAGAACTTAGAGTATAAAAGACACTGAGGTCACAGAAAGGAACAAGAAAGATATGGTCTCTTTCTTAACACAGTCCCAGAGCTTGTGCAGGAAAGAGATAACAAGCAACCTAAATAAAGTTGTAATATGAATTCTAATGGGGAGAGTATTATGGAAGTGTAGGACTAGGGCATTGAAACTGCTTGAGAGGACACAAGGGAAAGGTCTCAGGAATAAGTAATAGCAAGTTGATACCTGAAGAAACCCTAGGAATAAGCAAAGGTAGAGGGTGCTGAGTTGGAGGAGGAAGTCAGAGAGAATAGAAAGTGTAAAGGCCAACATGTGAGATAGAGTCTTGAGTAAATACAATGCCAGAATAGGGTGTGGTAACAAACGAAAGTTTGTTATTGTTTAGATGGGGATGTAGAGATGCAAAGGTGAAAGTGATGGCCAAGCCAGACAAATTTCCCTGTAACTTCAGGGAGGAAGAGAAGAGAGACGGGAGAGAGAATGAATGAATCAATGAATCATAGCATGTTACGTGGGGTATCTTTTTTTTTTGGAGACAAAATTTCGCTCTGTCGCCCAGGCTGGAGTACCGTGGCATGATCGCAGCTTACTGCAACCTCCGCCTCCCAGGCTAAAGTGATTCTCTTGCCTTAGCCTCCGGAGTAGCTGGGACTACAGGTGTGTGCCACTATGCCCAACTAATTTTTGTATTTTTTAGTATAGACGGGGTTTCACCATGTTGGCTAGGCTGGTCTCAAACTCCTGACCTTGTGATCCATCTGCCTTGGCCTCCCTAAGTGATGGGATTACAGGTGTGAGCCACTGCGCCCAGCCTCATTTTTTGGTAACTCAGCATTATTTCCCATTTCACTTCTCTGTATACTGGAACTGGAAAGCTGGAAATACATTTTCCAAAATCCCTGTTAGCAAGGTTTCCATATAAATTCTGTCAGTGAGAGGTGCAGACATGAGATTTGGGAGTCAGGGAGAAGCAAAGGCACCATTTCTTTTTTTTTTTCTAATTTCAACTTTTCTTATAGATTAAAGAGTACACATGCAGGTTTGTTACATGTGTAAACTGTGTGATACTGAGGCTTGGGGTCCCAACAATTCCATCACCCAGGCAGTAGGCATAGCATCCAATAGGTGGTTCTTCAGCCCATTTCCCCCTCCTTCCTTCCCCCATCTAGCAATCCCAGTGTCTATTATTCCAGACTTTGCATTCATGTGTACTCAAAGTTTAGCTCCCACTTATAAGTGAGATCATGTGTTATTTGGTTTTCTGTTCTTTGGTTTGCTGTTAGATTGCTTAAGATAATGGCATCTAGCTCCACCATTCTTTTTTTATGGCTGCATCATACTCCATGGCGTATGTGTACAACATTTTCTTTGTCCAGTTCACTGTTGATGGGCACTTAAGTTGATTCTGTGTCTTTGCTATTGTCAGTAGTGCTGCAGTGGACATATGGGTGCATGTGTCTTTTTGACACAGTGAATTATTTTCCTTTGGGTATATACCCAGTAGTGGGATTGCTAGGTCAAATGGCAGGTCTATTTTAAATCCTTTGAGAAATCTCCCATCTGCTTTCCATAGCAGTTGAATTAGTTTGCATTTCCACCAATAGTGTATAAGCATTCCCTTTTCTCTGCAGCATCACCAGCATCTCTTATGTTTTGTCTTTTTATAGTAGCCATTCTGACTGGTGTGAGAAGGTATCTTACTGTGGTTTTGATTTGCATTTCTCTAATTTTTAGTGATGCTGAGCATTTTTTCATGTTTGTTGGCCACGTGTATGTCTTCTTCTGAGAAATATCTGTTCATGTCCTTTGCCCATTTAATTGGATTTTTAATTTTTTGCTTGATTTAAGTTCCTTATAGATTTTGAATATTAGATCTTTGTCAGATACAGTTTGTGAATATTTTCTTCCATTATGTGGGCTGTCTGTTTACTCTGTTGGTAATTTCTTTGCTGGGCAGAAGTTCTTTAGTTTAATTAGGGTAAAGGGGTTAAAAGATCTCTACAAAGAGAACTACAAAACACGGTGGAAAAAAATCAGAAATGATACAAATAAATGGAAAAATATTCCATGCTCATGGATTAGAAGAATGCATATAGTTAAAATGGCCATATGGCCCAAAGCAATGTATATTTTCAATGCTAACCCTATCAAAATACTAACATCATTTTTCACAGATCAGGAAAATCTATTCTGTATTTCAATTGGAACTAAAAAAGCGCCTGAATAGCCAAGGCAATCCTAAGCAGAAAGAACAAAGCTGGAGGCATCACATTACCTGACTTCAAACAATATTATAAGGCTACAGTAATTGGAACAACATGGTACTGGTACAAAAACAGACACATAGACCAGTGGAACACAATAGAGAACTCCCAAATAACCCTGCACACCTAAAACCATCTAATCTTTGACAAAAGCAATAAAAATAAGCAATGGGGAAAGAACTGTTTAATAAATGGCACTACAATAACTGGCTAGCCATATGAAGGAGAAAGGCACTATTTCAACTGGGGAAGTAATAGGTGGCTTGAAGTTTTGTGTCTTGAGAATCATCCCTTTCTTTCTATAGGCAGTTGAAATCAGGGCTGTCTCCCTGCAGTTTCTTTATTTTCCATGTCTTCCCATGATTGTTTAAATTCTCTAATTCCCTGAATTAAATCCCTTTGTGCTCAAAATACCTAAAATGTTCCTTATTTTTCTGATTGAATTCTGACTTATGATATAGCCATCAGGCTGAGAATTCCTTATTAGCATGCTTAGAACTTAGTTCTGCCAGTCTTCTGACATACTTTCAGAACTAGCTCCATTGTGCTTCACACACATTTGATGTAGTTACCCTCAAAGGTCTAAACATCCTTCCCAAACATTATCACCCAGACTTTCCTTCCCATGGTACTCTGACCACAATCAAATTGAATTCAATCTTCTTTCATTCCCTTTTTTTCTAAAGCTGTGTATGTACCTTCTGGAGTGCTCCACCTGTGTCCAGCAAACCCCACTGTTTCCTCAACATCTCCTCTGAATGCTCTTTCTACCTGTTAGCCAGATGAAAACCTAGCTGTCCTTGAGGACATTGCATTCCCTAGTCATGTATCCCAGGGTCAAGATGTGGGACAATGCTTCCCTTATTTTCCAGTGTTCCATGGCTGTCTCCAAGCTGTTCCTTCTAGCTCCTTTGAAGTTATTATTTGCTGATATCATGCCCTGCCTTCTCACTGCTGATCTGCAATTATAGTCACTTGATGGTATGCATTGTTCAACTCTTCTCCATGATTAATATTAGATTTGCAACTTTCCCATCCAGGATTCTTTAAAATTCATTATATTTAAAACATTTAGGAGAGTGGCATAAATTAAGGCCTCAATGAGTATTGCTACCATCGTCATCATTCTCATTTTCCCCTACTTGCACTAGAGCAAAGAAACTGAGATTTTCAGTTGTACGATTTAAAAAAAAAAAAAAAAAACACGAGAATTCATTATTATAGACTTCAAGTTGGCCCTCATCACTGCCCAGTAATCAGTCCTGTTCTCTGTTAAGCTTGTCTTCCCACTGAAGGTGATGATTTGTTATACTTTCTTTTTTCCTATACTCCACACCCTTTCACTCTCTCAGCTGATAATTTCAGCTCACACTTAATTGAGACAATACATATTAACTTGGAAACTCTATCTTTCTACCACCAAATCATTTTTCTCTAGGGTATCTGTGCCCATTCTTTCTTCCTTTCTATTTCCATGAAGGAAGTAATTATCCTTTGATCACAGCTGTATTAGGGTTCTCTTAGAGGGACAGAATTAATAGGATATATATATATATTTATATAAATATATATAAACTCATATATATATGAATTTATTAAGTGTTAACTTACATGATCACAAAGTCCCACAATAGGCTGTCTGCAAGCTGAGGAGAAAGGAGAACCAGTCTGAGTCCCCAAATTGAAGAACCTGGAGTCCAATGTTCAAGGGCAGGAAGCATCCAGCACGGGAGAAAGATGTAGGCTGGGAGGCTAGGCCAGTCTCTCTGTTTCACGTTTTTCTCCTTGCTTTATGTTCGCTAGCAGCTGATTAGATTGGGCCCACCAGATTAAGGGTGGATTTACCTTCTCCTGTCCACTGACTCAAATGTTAATCTCTTTTGACAGCACCCTCACAGACACACCCAGGATCAATACTTGGTGTCCTTCAATCCAATCAAGTTCACACTCAATATTAACCATCACAAATCCACCCCTTGTCAACTTGAACCCATACACATCTCCTGAGATCATACATATTCTTCAAATAAAAACAAGAATAAGGTCATAATTACACCTAACATACAGATATCCTTTCTACAACGAGAAACATACCAATCCCAAACCAAATACTATTCCGTAAAGTTAATAATACTTACATGCTGATATGAAGTCAATAAATCTTACTTCACATGATAAAGGAAAAGGAAATAAAATGAAGATATTTTGTTAGTACAAGTGTATCAATGCAAAAACATGTTTTTTTTAACAAAAGAAGGAGGAAATACTCATGACAAATATAGTCCTCACATCTGCAGCTGGTTACCTGGTCATAGCTGGTATTGATGACTACCTTCTTCCAGTATCCATTCTGTATTCCCTTTGACTTCAGCAAGCAGATTGAAGTCAGCAGGTTGTAGTTTTTTCCTGGTTGAGTGGCCCAAACCTTCATTCCTGAAGGGTCTGAGTCATTTGTAGTCCTGCCTGGATTGGGCTGTTATAGTTTCCCGTTGACCTTAATCACAGATGGTAATACTAAGAGACACCCTAATGAATCTCCTGTATTCCATGCACACTCTTAACCTCTGTTGTGGAGTAGTAGACTGATTTCGTCTTGATAGTCCAGGTCAGTCACCCCAGCTAACACTGTAACTCCCTTCTAAGTCTGTTGACTTGAAGGCAGGAGGAGCCCAAAGTGTCCAGGTGGCAATCTTAACTTCTAGTTTAATGGAATCATTGTTGTGTCTCCTGGTGGCAGCATTCCTCCCTCTGGAACTAAGACCTCTAGGACATTAGAACATAATGTCGTGGGAACAGGAAGCAAAATTTTTGCTAGTGGATCACCAGAGGCGATGGTGAGTGGTGGCACTTCCCCTTCCACTGCTTGATTCCTGAACCTATGAATCCTGGCTATGGGAGAAACAATACCATATATTGGACACTGACTCAGAGCATACACGGCCTTCTGGAGAACCTTGCTCCAGCCCTGCAAATCAATCCCGCTGCTTCAGGATGATGGAGAACAAGAGCCAATCCCACTTGTTCCTTCCCTCCTCTTTCCTCTTTTCTCTTAGGACCAATCCTATTATCCACCCTTCCATTGGATCATTATCACCAACCAAATAATGAAAAGTTTCAAAAACAACTTCCTCCAAATACCCTCTCTCTGATCCCATTTATAATAAAACTTCCAAAATAGCATTCTGTAATTACTGTCCCCACTTCCTCACCTCCTATTCCCTTCCACCTCTTTGTTATCTACTATCAGATCCCACACCTCTACAGAGACCAAGGTCACTCTTGATGATGTCAACATCTTCATGTAGTCAAATCCAATGGCCTTTGGTATTCATCTTAACCTAACAGTAGCATTCAACCCAGTGGAACAATTTTCCCCTTCTTGAAGTATTTTTTTTTTCTATTTTACTTATATGACCCCACTTCTCCTTGGTTTCTCTCTAGGTTCTCTTCTACCCATCCTTTATAGTGGGGAATGCTTCTGGGCTAAATTCTTGTGAATTCAGATCTTAATCTTAGATCATCTCCTGAAGTCCTGAGTCTGTAAATGCTCACATAAAATGGAGGACAAAAGCATGGACTCGGGAGCCAGACTATCTGCACACAAGTCTTGGTTCCACCACTTGCTAGCTGTGTGACCTTGTGCACATTACTTGACCTCCCTGCTTCTGTTTCTTTATATAATGAGGATAATTATGGTACTTTAGTTATAGAGTTATAGTGAGGAGGACTATGTTAACAGTGTGTGGCTTGTACTAAGCACTCAATAAAGGTTAGCTGTTGTTATATCCTGAAAACTCTAAAATTTATATCTCCTGTCCAGACCTACCCACTAAGATTTGGACTCGTGTGGCTGCCCACTTAAGAACTCCACATGGATGACTAGTAGGATCTCCAAATTAACATGTTCAAAGCAGAATGCAGAATTCTTGATTAACTTTTGAACCTCTTCCTCTCAGTCTTTATGCTGTCACTAAATGTCACTGTCTTCATCCATTCAGCAAAAGATTATCTTTGAAGCTGGAGGGTCCTGCCAATGCTTCCTATAGTCCTTAACAATCTAGAAAATTTGACTATAACTAGGTCTGAGATATTAAAACTATTGTAGTGTTTCTTAGATTAGGTAATTTTGCCATTGGCCCAGAGTATCTTGCTGAACTGTCATGATACAGAACTCTCTACTCTGTGTGTCTGTGTGTGTGTGTGTGTGTGTGTGTTGGCAATGGTGTGCTTGCCAGTTAGAAATTAGAATAAAAGTAACACACAGAATAAGAATAGAAAATCTTGTCCCATAACTTCCATTTTAGAGGAATATTTTAAATTGTGCAGACAGTTAATGTAGTACTATAGAATCCTACATATCTTTCAAACACTTAAGAAACAACCTTGTACTATCAGAGTAGCTGCTAAATGTCTGCCATGTCTTCATGATTATATTTGCCACTTGTTTCCCTGCAAATATTGCTTCTGGGTGCTTTTACACATTTTCTCTCAAGCAGTTATTTATTTCCTGTAATATTCAATTCTGCTGGTTCATGCCTTTATGACTAGTTTTTGCTTGTTTTCATGATTTTCAAATATATATACAATATTCTGTTATGGCCTAGTTATCAAAGGGAAGAAGTTTCAGTTTCACAGAGAAAATACTCTGAAATTTAATGATATAAATTCAGTGATCTTTTAGTGAACATTATAGCCACTGCACAGTACCGTTTATGAAATACACACTACATTTCAGACATTTGACTAAACCATTTTCATTTTCATGCATTTTGTAATTTAAGAGTTGTGGTGGTTCATGCCTGTAATCCCAGCACTTTGGAAGGCTGAGGTGGGTGGATCACCTCAGCTCAGGAGTTTGAGACCAACCAGGGCAACATGGAGAAACCCAGTCTCTACCAAAAATACAAAAAAGAAAAATTAGATGAGTTTGGTGGCACACACCTATAGTCCCAGCTACTGGGGAGGCTGAGGTGGGAGGATCACTTGAGCCTGGAAGGTAAAGGTGGCAGTGAGCTGAGATTGTGCCACTGCACTCCAGCCAGGGTGACAGAGTGTGAGACCCTGTCTCAAAAATAAAATAAAATAAAAATGAAAAAACAAAAAAAGAGGGAAACATAATCACTCTAATAACTCTACCTGGTAGGAAAATTATCAACACCACATGCCAGATGCTGAAATTGGGCTAAAAGAGGCTAAAGAATTTGCTCAGGCTCACCAAGTTAGTAAATGACAGAGCCAACATTCAAGCTCATGTCTTGAAATCCCCAAAGACCACTGGTTCTTCATCATTAATTTAATTTAAACCTTTTACATAGTGATTACAAAGAAAGTTTATTTGGTAGTATGTCTTAATAGTTTATTAAGTGACCACTTATATTTTGTCTTTTTCCATTTTATGAGTTCCTGATTTTTCAAGATTTGTATGTGAGTAGCATTATTAATTTTTTTTTTTTTTTTTTTTTTTGCATACTGAATAAGAAACTTCATTACCTCATTCTCCATTATTTACCCAACCGGTTACATTCAGCTTCCAAGTTTCAGCTACGGGTTTATAAATCAGTTTTTGTTGTATTCACCATTTCTCTTAGTACTATGGTTTCATTGTATGATGATCATTTTGAAGTCTGCATTTATTGCAAAGGTAAAACTTTCCACATAGTTCTTTTAAAATAGTTCTTTTAAAAATTTAGTTTGATTCCCAGATCATGTTCTCAGGCTGCCAAAATTGCTCTGTGGCAATGTTGAAACTGATGATAGAGAATGTTTACATTGAGACTTGTGAAACTGGACTGAAGCACTTATCTTTAGATCCAACTTTGGTGATGTATGTATTATGATTCCTGGCAAGAGAAAAGCCGCTTCTAGTTGACGGAAACTTTTTTTTCTGAAGTAGACTCTCATAGAAACTCCCTAGGTAGCAATGAAAAGAAAACATTGAATTCTCTGCCTTTGTTATTGAAGAACATAACAGGCAGTGTCTTCAACAGCAACTTTACCAATCATGCAGAAAATGTCTTCATATGGCTGAGTTTCCACAATGTTGGCTTTCAATCATTGTTTAGGGAATCAATTTACAATATAGTTTTGAATACATTCCCATAGGGAGCTGACATGATGTAGGCCAAGGAAGTAATTTTCTCTTGACCAGATTGGATGAGGAATAGGACTGAGGTTATTGAGTCAGAGTGATTTAGCTAGAATATTTCTTAGATTTTTTTGTCGGCCTTAATTAATCAACACCTCGGTTCATTCTGTAAAACGCATCTAAAATGAACATATGCAGCTCAAAAAACATAAATATTTGAACAAATCTGGGCAAGGTGAAAAGTACAGCAAGGAATTAATAAAGCAGTAGTAAGACTGATGCCCAGAAATGTGTAACACACCACTCTATAGAGTAGCTAAAAGTGGCTGAGAATTTGGCTCTAAGTTGCCTAGAGGTGAAGAAAAATTAAAAGATAATTTTAATAGTCAATGTCCATGAGATAGAAATCAGTTAGAGATTCATGAGAAACACAGATATTTCTGATACCAAAACTTGAATTTTTCTTCCATGGGTGAAATTCATAAACAGCCTAAAAATGTCCCTAACGATACTTTCATAGTTGATACAGTTTGTGATAGTTAATCTTATATATCAACTTGACAGTATTGAGGGATACCCAGATAGTTGATAAATTATTTCTAGGTGTGTCTGTGAGGTTACTGGAAGAGAATAGCATTTGAATCAGTACATTGAGTGAAGAAGATATGCCCTCACCAATGTGAGCAGGCATAATCCAATCCACTGAGGGCCCAGATAGAGCAAAAAGGTGCAAGAAGGGCAACTTTGCACCTTTCCACCTTTCCTCCATCCCTCCATCCCTCCATCCCCCAACAGTTTCTCAGGCCTTTGACCCTGGACTAAGAGTTATACCACCAGTAATACTGGTTTTCAGGCCTTCATTCTCAGTCTGAATTACACTAACGACTTTCCTGGTTCTCCAGCTTGCAGACAGTATTCAGTGGGACTTCTTGGCCTTTGTAATCACATGAGCCAATTCCCATAATAGATTCCCTTTTATATATCCATATATGTACTATTGGTTCTGTTTCTCTGGAAAACTGTAATGAATACACAATTATACAGTTATACATTCTAATGTTTGAACATCGTCTTTGGAGTAAGCTGAATACACGCTACAGCCTTATAATTCAGTGAAAGCAATTCTGTTGCCAGTGTTGGGGGTGAGCATAAATAATTTGACCTAGATATTTAGCTCTGAGATAACAAGGCTGTTTCAAGGGAAAAGTTAGAACAAGTAGTGATAGCATACAGGAATGGGACTGCACATTTTTATAACATAAACATTTTCCAATTAAAAATAACATTTTGCTATTATAAAAGCAGTATATGTATATTGTAGAAAATCAACAGATACATATAAATAAAAAGAAGAAAAAAAGAAACCATTTTATGCCTACCCAGAAAAAAATAAACATAGTATGTGTTTTGCAAAAAAAGTCACATTATGCATGCTATTTTGTAAGTTGCTTTTTCTGGTTAAATTATTGGTTAAAATATTTACTTTTCATGTCAATAAATTTTGTCTCAGCTAATAACCAGTCCATACTCCATATGCCCCAATTGTTTCCCAAATGTTCTTTATATAACTGGTTTATTGAAACTGGAATCCTATCCAGGTCTATGTATTGAATCTTATGTTGGTTAAGCATTTATCCATCTAGAACAGTGCTTTTTATCATGACCTTGACTTGCTGAAGAGACTACTATTTGTCATGCAATATATTTCATTTTCTATTTTATTGGATTTCTTTCTTGTGGAAAATCATCTGTATTTCCTAATTAATATGTGTTCATCGTATTGCATTGAATCAGGAGACACATTATATGTGGTTTCCCCATTCTTAGTAATGTTCAGACTGACCCATGAATTAGAGTGACAAAAGCCTGCTCCCTCCTTTGTACAAATGTGTCTTCTAACTGAATCATGATAGTAATCAATGGAGTGTTACTTTTTCACTACATAAATGCCGGTTCTCCACCAACTGTTCACCTAATGGTCTTAATTATAATTGATAATCTTTAATTAATATGCTTTCTGTTATGTGATATTTATTTGCTAGCATTCTCCTGGAATATAGAAGCATAAATTTAAGTCACCTATTTGGTTATCTTGAAGTACAGTTTTTATTGAAAAATCAGGATAAATATTTAATTTTTCATTTAATCAATTTTTAAAATATGAATTTGGCTTAATAAATACCTCAAATATTAGCAGCTAAATTTTCTGGTGTTCTCTTTCTATTATATTGTATCCATGAAGTCCCAGGAAATTCATGTGGCTTATTTAACTAGAACCATTATTACTTTTGTTCCCTTATATTAGCTTCTGGATGTCCCCTTTTATTAGTTTTTGATCAATCCTACTAATCTTTGAAAGCTTCTTGCTTCCTGTCACAAGAACATATCTCAAACTCACCTTGTACAATCCCTACCCTAGTCTTGGAATCAGCTATTTCTCCAGGTGAAGAATGGCATGAGAGACTAAAATATGACATGATAGTTACCGTGGTCATGTTACTTTTAACAGCTATAAATATTATTTTCTCCAAGTTAAGCATGGGCAGCTGAAATTTCAAAGATGTGTTTACTGCTTATTATCTAGAACAGTTAGGTTACTTATTAAGAACAGATGTTTATAATTAACGACCAGTCCAAAGGTAGAATATGGTCCTTTAGTAAAATTTAAGAAGCCTAATCAAGATTGATGCCTGAATGAATGGCATTCTCACCTTTGCATAAAAAAATTAAAGGCAACAAGTCTTCGATTCTCAATGTGTTATTATGTGCATCACAGTATAGCAAAGAATAAAAATAGGAGATTTGTGCCTAATTCAGTTCTTTTTTTCTTAGTGTTTTTTTTTGTTTGTTTGTTAATGACATTTTAGTTCATGTTTAGTTCATGAAAATCTTGTTATTTGAGAGTTTCATTCATTAAATGACTAAACTGTAATTCTGGCCAGGAGACAGAAAATAAAACTTTTGTAAATAGAAAATAAGTCATAAGTTGGGATTGTTTGCTAAATTTTTTTTATTAAGATACCTACAAACATTTATTTATCTATATCCACATCTATATCTGTGTCTTAGTTGTCCACAACCAAGTGCTGAGGATTGAAAACCAAGTTGTTAAACTACTCTAGCCTTACAATTTCCTGATTTATGCAGAGGCAAGGAAGAAGAAATCTCTGACTCTGCTTTCTCAGAAAAGGACTCACTTTTGAAACTCTTTTGCTTCTCTCTAATCCATGATTGTCTTCGAATAAGCATTTGAAGTGAGAGTAAATGTTACTGCAATTGAATTTCTGAGTATTTTTAAAGGAAAGATGATAATTTAAACATGCAATAGAATAATTGCATTTTAAAAATCTTGACTTTGTAGAATAAGTGCATAGATTTTAAATATTTTTCCATAGAAAGTAGGGGCCTTTCTTATTACTGTTTTCTACTCAAGTATGATTTAGGTCTTAGTTTATCTTAAAACATAATTGGGAAGTTTTGCTTCTAGTAGTAAGTAGAGTAGCTAGTGCTGGACTGACCATCTCACAGAAAAGAATAATACATTCTAGATAAAAAAGAACTACTATTTGAAGGCACTGTAGACTAACCAAAAGCAGGCAGAAACTGGAGGAGTGTAGACTCCTGAAAAGGGAAACTTCACTGAGTAAATTTCACGTTTATGAATTTTCTTCTTGAGGGCATTCTTCATTCAGAGTGACTTGGAGTGGCTGGAACTCAAGTAGAACTTGTAGTCTTACTGACTTAAGAAATCAGAAGATAGAGTTCAGTATTGCCAAGGTAGATGAATAGAAGAAGATGATTCTTGGAAAGCCAGAGCTAGTTGAGGTGGAGGCCCCCACGTCAGCATGTAAACCCTATCTAAGTCCTTGATTGATCCCTGAACTATGCATTTATGGGGAAATTAAGCAGATCTGGAAGAAAGCAGAACTGAGTGGAAATTTCAGCTGCTCACAGGGGAGCCAGAGTTTGAAGTTTGAGTCCAACCCAGTTAACCAACTGCTAAAAAGAAAAAGAAAATCAATACTTTATTGAAAAAGGTAACAAAATCCAGAATATTAAAATACATAATCATAATGATCAGTAGAGAATAAAAATTACTTAACATGCAAAGACACAAGAAAATGTGACTCACAGATAAGATAAAAATCAGTAAATAGAAATCAACCACAAAATCACTCAGATATTTGAATTACCAGACCACTACTTTTTAACTAAGTAAGTATTTTAAGCTAAGTAAGTATTTTAATGGGCTGGAAGAAAAATATGTTGTAGTGAATGAACAGATGAGGAGTCTCAGAAGAGTAATAGAAACTTTAAAAGAGAACCAAATGGAAACTGTAAAGTTGAAAATATGTTATCTGAAAAATTTGAGCTGGATGTGCTTAATATCAGATAAGAAGTTGCAAAAGAAGGAGTCAGTTAACATGAAGAGAGATCAATAAAACGGAGGAAAAAACTGAAAAAAACACATTACCAGCCTTAGTGACCTGTGGGAAAATATCAAGTAGTCTAAAAATCCATGTAATTAAAGTTCCAGAAAGAAAAGAAAAAGATAGAATTGGGAAGAAGGAATATTTGAAAACATTATGTCTAAAAATTTTCCCCAGTTACTGAAAAACTTGAACTTGAAAATCCAAGAATCTCAGAAAACTCTAAGTATTAGTGCAAGGATAAATGTAAATAAAGCCACACCCAGTAATATCATAGTCAAACTGTGGAGATTCAAAAATATAGAGAAGATCTTGAGGGCAACTTGAGAAAATGGACACATTACATATACGGAATAATGATGCACGTAATTACTCATGGTAATATACGTAAAGAAAAAAGGGAGGCCCACAGATAGTGAAGCTACATAGTTAAAGTACTGAAAACAAAGAACGAAAAAAAAAAAAAAAAACCCAACCCTATCAATCTAGATTTTATGTCCAGTGAAAGTGCCTGTGAAAAGTGAAGCCACAAGAGCTTGCGATACCTTTGGCAATATGCGGAGTGGAAAAGGGAGAGCGTATGTCTCATGGAGGGAAAAATAACAGTGTATTCTAAGAAAGTTCGTGTGCACTCAAGACACTCTGATGCAGTCTGCCCCCTGGTTCGCAGCCTGAACAATATCTCAGGTGGAAAGATGAAAGGTATTTATTTGAACATAAGGACAATGAGGTTCCTTCCAGGTGCATTTCCCCTTTTCACACCAAAGACATGCTTTTGAAATGACTGGTATAGCTACTATTTTAAACCTCTGAAGTTTCGAGTTTATTTGGAACATTGGGGAATAACAAGAGGCACTATGAATTATTATGCCAAGATAATATGCATAAAACTAGACTTTAAAAAGGAAAACGAGGATGTATGTATACATTTTCTCATTGAGTTTTAAAATAATTTCAAAGGCATTTAAACTTCCCCTGACTGTACCCTCTGGTTTAATATTTAGTTCATACATAGCTTGTTATAAAGGTTGGTTAAACTCTTCTGTGATAAATTCTTCTGGCTTCTGTGATAAGCTGAAGCCAAGAAAGATTGAAGTCTTTCTGTTATTCTTGTTGAGCTGTGTTTGGGTGGTTCCTACTTTGAAAAGACTTCCATCATTAAGACAATTTCATAGAAAAATCAAAAGAGGTTAGAAACGCGAATAGGCAGTACTGGGTTTCATTTTGAAAGGTGTTGTACCTTATGAAATGGGCACCATCCCCCAATTCTTCCTCTCACTCTACAGATAGTAAAAGAAGTCACATAGATACCACAGGAAACAGAGAAAAAAAGACATTTTAAGAAGACATTGTTCCTTGACTTAAGAAATCCAGTACACAATGGAAAAACCAGGGAGTCATTTAACATAAGGTGAGTTTGATTCTTGATTAACCAGGATAATGGTGGTGAAGAAACCTATGAAAACTCAAACTCACAGTTATAAAACTAGTCAATATGATATGCAATAGGATAATTGTAGACATATTTGGTTAAAATTGCATTAGATATTTGAAAGCATATTCAGTTATCTACAGATATCCACATGTGAAAGTAATAGACATAAAATGGCTTAGGAGCATGAAACATCATATAAATTGTTTATTAAAAAAGGGCCACAAATCTGTTGAGAATGTTATTATCTGTTTTTTTTTCCACCTGGTCTTTCTCGCTCCCCTGGTCTCTCCCTCTCCCTTCCTCTTACCTTTCCCTTTCCTCCTCTGCTTCTCATTCACCCACCTCCCCAGTAGAATGAGAACTGTATTGAACAGAAATGCAGAGATATGTACATGCATTTGCAGTCCCCAAACTGAGTCAGCCTCTGCTGTATCCCTGTGCAGCCAGTTCTCTGGCTACTTGGTAGAGGATGACTCATTCTCTTATGGAAGTGTATACAAGCAGGTGTCTATCAGTGTGATATGGGACCAAATATTAGAAGTAAATCTCCTAATTTAGCTGTCTCTGTGTGTGAGGAAGACATTTGGACAGGGAGGGTAGGGGAGGTGAGGGAATGCCTTCCTGGGAATGGAGCAGCAGGAGCTGAGCCAAGGCTCTACGGGGATGTTTTTGCAAGGTTTAGAGGCTGCTTTCTCAGCACAGTACACATAGTTGTTCTTTTTCAATACATGGTCCTTGCACATGCCCTGGAGTTAGGATGAGCCTCTGATCAGTTTCTTACTGCAGCCATTCCTGCAGTTTTCAATCCATAACCCCAGGCCTCAGCCAATGCTCTTTACGATACCAAAGAATTCCCACCAGTTGCTAGATACCCTTTGATCTTTGTTAGATCTTTGAAGGTACTTCGAGATGCCATGAAATTGGAGTTTTAATATTGCTGATGCTCTTCTTTACTTGGATCCAGCATTACCACATCAACATCTTTTAATCAGTTACTACAGATCAACATGGTTCCTCAGATCACAAAATAAATAGCAGAGAGGTCCAAGTGGACTAAGCATGGTCCACTGTGGATTTCCTCACTTGCAGGTAGTGTGCTAGAGTGCACACTGGCCCAGGGCATTGCTACAGTTCATAGCTTATACTGGCAGAGAGAACGGGAGCTCTGAGAGCACTGCCAAAACATGCATTAACAGCTCTGTAATGAAAACAAACGCAGTCACTATTCAGAATCAAACCCTCTTAGATACATTTTGTTCTACGTGTGTACAAACCTATAGGGCATTTCTGCAGTAGAGGCTGTCTGGTGGCATCTTTCTTAGCTGCACTTCCTTCTCCTTTCTCACCCCATATACTTACCTGCATTCATATCTATCTTTGGCACAGTCCCTCTTCAAGAGAGGATCTGGACTTTCAGATTAAAGCTACTTCCTCCCCAGGGCCTCTGTGATAAATCCTTTCCTTTTACATCTCTCGTCAGGGACTTCACTTGATTATTCCCTAAAGGGTGGGAAGTGCTGCTGCCAGTACAAAACTTGGTTGTAGTAGCAAATACTCAAAATTGTGGGTAGTGTCTGATTTTCTTGTTGCTTGACATTGAGAAATTCCCTTCCTTCTCTTTCAATTCTACAACTCGCAGTAAATAGACCTCTTCCAGGGTCCAGTTTTTCTGGGGCAGCTGCTAACCACAACTCCTGGGATGTGCAGTTTTCTCTGTTGAAAGATTATCTCTCCTAATTTTTTTTCCCCAGTCTGAGCTCTTAGTAGTAGAGAATTTTCTATAGAGGAATAACTGAAAGCTTATCTCTTTTCTCATGGTAAAAAAATATATACTGAAATACATACCAAAAAAATAAATCCCTCCCCAAAAAAACAAAAAGTCGAAATCAAAACCAAACCAAACCTAACAGAAGTGTGCTCTTCCTCTACATCTGAATCTTATTTTGTTTTGAGTAAAAAGATCAATATACAGAGGAGCGTTAAACAATTAAAACAATTACAGATTCACATACATGAATCACTCCACTGATTCAGAACATGTTTTTGGTATTGTAAAGTAGTAAATGGATTAAGTAGATTTTTCTGGAGTTTAAAAACAGGCTGATTTGTATAAGCTATAATTGTGAAAAGGACTGCAGGTCATGCATTGATCTTTGTCACTTGGTTTATTTGCTCTTTCTAAATCTCAGCTCCTCATCTGTAAAAATGGAAAGAATAATATCTATCTTACATAATCACATGTTATGGCCACTCATTGATCCTACTGCCAGTAGGACCATCTTTGCATAAAAGAAAGACAGTATCTGTATTGTAATTAAATCTAAGAGGGATAATAACCTTAAGAGGTATTTACTGTAACCTGCTACTTTTAATGATCTTTCCCTTTAAGTGTCAGTGAAAATAAGGAAAATATTTTTCTTAAGAGCAACCTAAAGTAAAATAACAGCATAGCAGGGTGAAGATTATAGGAAGAAAGACTGAGCAGGGCATTAGAGATGTTTGGGGAAAGGGGTAGAGAAATTGAAAACAAGACCATGCAAAAAGTGATTTTAGATATCATTTGGAACTAGAATTGAAGTAGTAACAAGCACTCATTGATTTAACTGGAAATTTTGTATATTGTCTTCCTTATTAATCATATCAGCTATATAAGATAGATATTATTCTTCCATTTTTATAGATGATGAGCTGAGATTTAGAGCAAATGAACTGAGTGACATGTCTGGGTGGCGGCAGGATTTGAGTTTAGGTCTCTGACTCCGTGGCTCAAGTCTTTCCACTTTCTAGAAAAGGAGTAAGATTGAACAAGGAACTAAAATGTTGCAAGCTCCCTTTCAGTTCCTACTTTCTACTTAAAATTCCTATGTACATTTTTCAAGATTATTTAATCAATTATTGCATCATGTAAAACTGTAAGAGACAATATTAGATTCACTGAAAGGGAATTTTAAAGAATGTCATTCCAAGTAATAGCCAATACTATCAGAAAATCCCATTTCAAAGATAAAGTAGTGTCATCTTTAACACTGACAAATTGATAATTTTAACATTAAACAACTTGCAATTTTCTGGTGAGTTAGATAAGTTATATATAGATTTAAGAATTCTTTTGTATAATTTCAACCCTGTTCCTCAAAATTAATAATAATTTCATTTTTGGTTCTGCATTATGGGAACTGGTTTAAACTTTTTTTTTTTTTTTTGAGACAGAGTCTTTCTCTGTTGCCCAGGCTAGAGTGCAGTGACCCGATCTTGGCTCACTGCAAGCTCCACCTCCTGGGTTCACGCCATTCTCCTGCCTCAGCCTCCTGAGTAGCTGGGACCACAGGCGCCCACCGCCACTTCTGGCTACTTTTTTTGTATTTTTAGTAGAGACAGGGTTTCACCGTGTTAGCCAGGATGGTCTCGATATCTGACCTCATGATCCACGCACCTTGGCCTCCCAAAGTGCTGGGATTACAGGGCGTGAGCCACCGCGCAACACTTTTAAAAAGTTTTGAGAGCCTGGAAATTACTTTCCAAATACAAAACACTAAGTCCTATTTTGTTAAAAGAAAGCTTGTGTGTCAACATGCCATTTTATTTAAGCAGCCCTTATAAAATGTTACTGGTAAGAGTGGATAAGTGAGACCTCTACTTGTCATATGAATGCTTGTGGCCAAGGGAGGGTGCATTGCTTGCATGTTTCTGGGCAGAAAAGGGATACTGAACTCGTGAGAACTTGTCCAAACTTCCCATTTCCTAAACAAGCTCTGTGATTTCTAAATAACTGGTCTCCAATCTAGCATTCCACCAGGAGCACATCATGACATCCCTGATTTATTGATCCATTTATTCCTGAGTTTATATATTATTCCTTTTTTCCCTAAAGTTTTCTAGGCCTTGAATAAGCTTCAGAAAAAGATTAGTCTTAAAACCACTCTCTGAGAAAGCATAATATAAAATGATGTAAAAACAGCTTCATGTCATTAGTTAACCACAGTCATCTGAAGACCAATTACGTGGTTCATTTTTGTGGAATTACATATGTGTAAATATATTTATTTTAATCTATGTATTTATATAACAAAAAATTACTAGTCCATTGCTATGGACACTGGAGGACTGGTGAATTTAATGAACTTTCTGAGCTTCAGGTTATTATCCTGGGTGGCTTGAAAGTATATGAGGCTGGATCAGTACTGATGCCTTGTTTTGCCTTTTCCTTTAGCCTTGTCAAATGCTGTGCTCTTTCCCATTTCTTTGTTTCGGAAATTCTCAGTCTTTCTTTTTTGAATGTCTTCTTCCCTTGCCCAAATCCTACCCAGGATTTATTTGAGAGTGTCAATAAGGAAGGAAATGTCCCAATGAAAAGTGAAAATTGCCTATAGATCATAGGAAGAATATTCTGGAATGATTTTCTTCAATTATTAAATTCTAATTGAGCAAGTCTGATGTACCCTACACTGAGCTAAGGATAAAACTGGAAATAAACCAAACACAGCCCCAGCCAAAACATAATTGTCTTACAGGGTAATGTGGAAGACACTAAGTTCATCAGGAAGATATTTATGCAGTTTCCCCTGTGGAGTTTTAAAGAATGTTATATATATATATTATTTTTCTGAAGTGATAGAAGAGGAGGTATCTTTTTGATAGTTAAACACAAATATCTAATGAAGTCAACTATGTTCTAGATGCTGTGTCATTACAGAGAATGTGATGAACTAATATTTGTGTCTCTATCATCAGCTAGATGACATTTTACTTTTAAAGTGCATCTTGCTGCATCTAAGCCAGGTAAACCACCTGTCCCAGTATAGCAACTACAAATTACTTAATTTTTTATTAAAGATATAAATTCACAGAGTTTAAAAATCAAATGGTGCTTGAAGGTTTATTACAAAAAGCAGTAGCTCTCACTGGACTTCACCCATCATCTAACTACTCTATCAGTGAATACTTTCAGCTCTTTTAGCAGTTTCTCCTGGTATTTACATATTTTGGAATAATGCACTTCTATTGCCTTTTACTATTTATCAATTTTAAGTACTATATATTGACTACTTATTAAAGTAGATAAGGATTTACTTTTCTAATATGAGAATGAATATTGTGGGATACTTAGAAGTTTCTGCTACACTTGCCAAATATTCCAATAAAATTGTAAAATCTTTCAACATTGTGTTTCATAGGCTTGAACATATTAGATAATCTATCAGTGTCTTTATTTCTGAAGAATTTCCTCTGGGAACTTTAAATCCTGTTCCACATTGGCCTGATTGCTCTCTAGGGCCCGATAGCATCCTGGAACATTTCTCCTGATTTTCTTTGCTAGTATCCCAGGCAAGAACTCTCGTTTCCTAAATTATATGTATTCTTCCTTCTGTACTCTTGTTCATTTAATTTAAACACATCTTTCAGCAGTTTTCTGAGAAAGGGTACCTACAAGGTAATTGTTTTTTAGATTTGGCAAATGTGAATCTGTCTGCATTCTTTCCTTATTCTTGATTGCTAAGTTGACCAGATACAATATTGTAAATTGAAAAGTATTTGTTACTCAATGTTTTGAAGAGAAAGATTAGTCAATGAAATTTATTCAAGGAGTTTTGGAAGATGGAGGTAGCTGTGCAGTTTAAAAATTTCACTGAATTTTCTCATAAAACAAACAGAACAACTAGGATGGAAAACTAGAATAAAATACAACGAACAACCTCTACAACAAAACTAGATGACAAAGAAGTCCAGTAAATGCCAAAATATGAGTGCATAGTGCATAGGGAAAAAACCATCACTAGCTACAGAACCCATGTGGTAATAGAAGCAGTTCAAGAGGAAGAAGAGGGATGACAGTAAGACTTTGAGGATCCAGAGAACTGTAGAAAACTATCACAATTAGGTACTCAATGGAGAGCTTCATAGGCAATTCTATGGACAGTAGCTGAAACTGGGAGAGAATTGTCAATCTTAAATTGAGTGCAAGAGGGCGGCCATAGGAAATTCCAGTGATGCCAGGGCGGTTTGGCAGCCTACCCTTAGAAAGACAAACTATCGTAAATTACTTTAGGACACAGTAATTTGACTATATATTCCTAGTTCTGTGAACAAAAGAATTGCAAAATATCTTCAACTGTTATACTACTCATATTGTTAATGCTAGTGTTAGGATTGCTATTCTTGGATAGTTTTGCATGCATATAATCAAGCAGATAATAATTATATTGGTGTCCTTGCAAATAAAGTTGTTGCTATTGTTATGAGAGAAAGACAGATGTAAGATTCACAGGGCTAAGTCAAAGACCCATATATTGCATTTTAATTGGAATAATCAATAGTGCATTGTTGATAATATTATATCATGCTACTTTTTGTCTTGAAAAGTACATATTACGTATAGCTTTGTCAACTAGAGTCTAGAAACAATGAGCAATCTGGTATCATTGAAACTACCAGACTATGTTCCTTAAATAACATTTCCTCTAAAAACAATGATCATTGGAGAAATGGCTTTTTCCAGGTCTGGGTCAAAAAATGTAATAGATAAACCTGGGGAAATTATACTATATGAAAAAACAAGAATGCCATCAAAACTACTGGATCATGTCAGAAGGACTGTGGGGCCCCTGAGCCTTACACTGGCCAAAGATGGGACAATTTGAGCATCAATAAGAATAATAACCTCAATGATTGAAGCAGATGAATACATCAAACATACTTAAATTAATATCTTCTTTTGAGATAAAAGTTTTATTGATTATCATTGGAAGATAAGTCATTATTTTGAAAATAGATAAATAAGGGAAAACAAGAATTTATTCTGCTTTTCCAGTAGTAACTATGTCAGGTAACTAAATAGTTGATAAGATGACATTTCTTTCTGTTTATATAAGTATCCCAGTTAATAAATTAAGAAGGAAAGACAGAATGAGAGTAGCATTTTGCAATCACCAATGAATGCATGGATTCAGGCAGTGATCATCAATGGCTGCTTACGTCATCATCCTGTGCCTCCTGATTGAAATATAGAACACAGCTTATGAAGTTGTTGAGCTAAAAAACTACTTTAACCTAAATCTGTTCAAACCTCAGGATCTAACTACAGGATTACTTGTAGGAAGTACAATGGAGAGAGGAACACATTATATGATACTACAGAGAGATAATCTGCAGAATCTAAGCAGTGGGAAACTAAAGGAAAAAACAACTAAATTTCTTCAACAAAAATTTTGCAAGAAATGAGAATTGGAGAAGGAACTTTTAGATTAAAAATGATCACAGACATATTAACAGCAGCAATGTATGTATCTTACTCAGATCCAGATTCAAACTATTAGAAAAAAAAGAAAAGAGGCCTAGCATGATGGCTTACACCTGTAATCCCAGCACTTTGGGAGGCCGAGGCGGTTGGATAGCTTAAGGTCAGGAGTTTGAGACTAGCCTGGTCAACTTGGTGAAACCCTGTCTCTACGAAAATACGAAAAATAGGAAAACTAGCCGGGCATAATGGTGTGTGCCTGTAGTCCCAGCTACTCGAGACTGGGACTGGAGGCTGAGGCAGGAGAACCGCTTGAATCCAAGAGGCGGAGGTTGCAACGAGCAGAGATCAAGCCTCTGCACTCAAGCCTGGGTGACAGAGCAAGTATCTCAAACAAAACAAAACAAAACAAAACAAAACAAAACAAAACAAAACAAAACAAAACAAAAAAACCCAAAGAAAATGAAATGTTAAAAGATAATCATGGTCATATGAACACCGAGTTGGTTGACAACAAAAAATTTTGAGTAATTATCTGAGGGTGGGATAAAAGTATTATAGTTATGTTTTAAATGGGATGTTCTTGATTTTACATATGTAGTAAAATTGTTACAAATGATATATGTTGCTAAGACTTTCTTCTAAATGTTCGTGGATGAGGGAGAAATAGTTTATAGTAAAGGTTGGCCATAAGTAAATAATTATTGAAGCTGGGTGGTAGATATATTGAGATTCTTTATACTATTTTCTTTATACGTACTTGAAATTTCCATAATCAGAAGTTAAATATTTGTGACTGTCTTCCAATTCTTGATTATGCTATTGAAAAGTCTCACACTATTCTTATTATCAGTACTTTGTATATGACCTTTATTGTTTCTCTCCAGAAGCTGTTAGACTCTTACCTTTACTCGTGGTGTTTAAAAATTTCACAATGGCGCACCTTGGTCTGGGTCTTTTCTCATTCATTGGGCTGAGCAATTACTGATACTTCAATCTAGAAACTTATTTATAGTTCTGGAACATATTCCCTCATTATTTATTTGATACTTTCTTGCCTTTTATTTTCCCTGATACCTATTTTTGTAATACTTAGTCAAACTGATTCCTGAGTGAGTCTCTTATGTTTATCTCGTGTCTCCTACTGTTCATCTCTTGTTCTTTTAAATACTGCTTTCTGGTGGAATTTAACTTTTCAGTCCTTCTGTTAATTATGTTTTCTTTCTTCTGTTATATTTGTAAATTTAATATTTTTACTTTTATATTGTTTTATCTTTATTGTCTTCTGCTCCTTACCTCCCCACAAATGCAATATTTTTTCTTTCAGAGGTTATTTTTGAAATTTTCTTCTGCTTTGCATAGTGTTTATTTTCTTGGAGTATTTTTTTGTTTGGGTTGGGAGGGGGGTCACTGCTTCTTTCATATTGGAGATTTTCCTCAAATATCTGGTGATCTCTGTACATTCATATTTGATAGTGAGGAACTAAAATTCATGGGATTCGTAGGATCAAAAACTTTTTATTGCATTGTGGATAACTGAGTATCAGTCTCTGTAGGCATTTGCAGTTGAGTCCACTAATACTCCTTGAGAGTATAACCCTAGCTCTTGCATTCTGGGAGCCAAAGGGTTGGGTACAAGGAAGGGAACTAGATATCTCTCTGCTCTGTATATTGACTTTTATTTAATTCACCCGAATTTAGTAAGCATGCCTTCGTCAGCTCTCCCCAGTATTTTCAATACATAGTCCTCATTTTGCACAATATGTAGAGAATAATCCTCTGCTAGACTAGATGAAACAATCAAGATCTTTAATTACATCTTTGTGACTTTCAATCAGTCCTAAGATTGTTAGCCCCACTTTGTCTTAAGACATACCAGAATCCTTAAATTCCTGATTCTTCTAGATCAGAGATAGCAAATAGGTTTCAACATTTGGGTGCCACATTCAATCAAAATGCTTATCTCCAAACCTGTGTTGATATAGATTCCGTTTGGGAAAGTTTGTGCTATGATAGTTTAGGAGTCATGGGCATCACAAAGGTTTTGAGACAAGAATTTCAAAGAGTATCTTGAAGACTAAATACTGACCTTACAGTATCAGTTGGAAAGTTGAGCAGTTTGATATTAATTTAAATGGATTATTGGGAAGTTTTAAAATGAAATTCACTAATACATTAATTTGCAACTTTTTTCCCTTGAGCAAAAGCTTTCTGGAGTAATAAAGTCATGTTGATGAAGACAGTTCAAGAGTACTTTCATATTATTGATGACAGTAAGCTT
Source organism: Piliocolobus tephrosceles (assembly GCF_002776525.5). Taxonomy (NCBI): domain Eukaryota; kingdom Metazoa; phylum Chordata; class Mammalia; order Primates; family Cercopithecidae; genus Piliocolobus; species Piliocolobus tephrosceles. The sequence goes on along the minus strand of NC_045438.1, from coordinate 98,143,567 downwards.
AATGGATGTAGATGATTTCATTTCTCACTAATAGTATGGGTGATAGTTATCACCCATAGTAATAGTAGTAATATGAGAAAGATTCTAATAGTAGTAAAATGAGAAAGATTCCACAGCTATTCAGGAATCTGGCAGAAAAATATTGATTCTGTTTATATCAGGCAGGATTGATTGGGTTGTGCACCAGTAACAATTTTCAAGTCTAAGTGGCTTAACATAACTTATTGGTGATGCCCTCTATGTGGGTTGGTGGGACACCCTGCTTCAAATGTAGCTGGGCTGTCAGAGGCTCCCTTGCAGCTATACCCTCTAAAACTCATGGAGAAGGTTAGAGAGTGAGAGGATCTTCCCCTTGCAATTAAATTCTTTGGTCAGGAACTGAAGCATACTACTTCAGTTCGTAGCCTACCAGTCAGAACTAGTTACATGGCCCTGCCTAATTACTAGCAGTCTGGGATATGTACTCTTCCATAGACTTAGAAAGCAGAGGTAAACAATAGTAAGTTTACCACATTGCTTAAGAAACAGCTAAAGGTTATTAAAACCACTGACAGAATATACATTTAAAAATATTTTGACATTTCTTAATTGTTGGGCTATATATTGCTTATTGGTATCCAATTCTAATGGATTGATGTTTACATTAAAACCTCAGTCTTAGGGCTTTTTACAGGCAACTCTCAGAACCTTTGACTTTCTTTTCATCTCCCATTGATGAAAACATAAGGATAACATAGAGTTATTCTTTCTTTATTTTTAATGATGCTCTCTTTACTAGGCCTAGGAATGAGCTATTTTGTAATAACTAGAAAGGTGGACATGAAAATAACTGTGAAACTTATATCGTAAAGTACCTAAACTTGGTTTAGTGTCAGAGAAACACCCAGTCTCTCAACTCACACTAAATGTGCTTCTCTTATGGCATTTTCTATACTAGACTAGTACGTGTTTTTGCTTCCATCTGGACCTAATTCTGAGCTATGCACTGATGACACTGTCCAGACTATAATGCAGATGGGATTAAAGACAAGGAATGTCTGTGATCACATACACAGGCACTCTTACATAAAAGAAGGCCTATAATGCAATATAGTTGTGAGTTATATGCTCCGTGTGTGAGGGGGCTGAGTGTGATATGGATGTTATTGGAGATTAACATACTTGTTTTTGGAACAGAATGAACTTTACATGCTGTCTCTTAACCGTGTGTATTTTTGGAATTACACTGAATTGAAAATTTTAGTGTTCATTCTCCTAGACAAAAATGCAAGAACATTTTTCCTTTTAAAATATAGCCAACAGTTTCTGAGTGCTTATTATGTACTGAAGAGGAGAATACTAAGTGCATATATGGATAACTCATCCAATTCTCAAAAGAGCCTGTGATATTTATGCTATTATCTACCTATTTGGAGATGGGGAAACAGACTTAGGGAGGCCAAGTCACTTGCTCTGGCTGCATATATGGAGCTGGGATTCTGACTTGGCATCCGACTCCAGAGCAGCCATGGTTGAGATTTCTCCTGAGCTAAACTACCACATACACATCCTTTTTAGTTGTGTGTTCCATTGGAATTTTGTAAAAATGGGTTAGGAGAGGCCATGATATATAATTATAGGCAACATTGAATGTCTAATAATAATTGCTCAAACTCCTGTAAGTTCAGGATCCTGTAGGAAGCCTCAAAAGGATTTTTTATACCCAACACTGATTCAAGTTAAAAAGATAAAAAAGGAATGTTATTTATTATGCTAGAAGATATACACTGGGATTGATTTTTAAGGTCTAAATGGTATTTCTTAAAAACTTTTGATCTTACCTGGTTTTTAATTCTATCTTTGCTTTCACCATTTTCTTTAGTCTTCGGTAACTTAAATTTATTCAGTTTTGGTTTCCCTGCCTGAAAAACAAGATTATTACTACCTTAAATTTCTCAGGGAGTTGTTGGAATAACCCAATGTGTGTAACACAATCACTACGAAAACACACATTTAATTATTCTCTTCCCAAAATTTTTGCAATCTATCCACCTGATAAGGGTCTAATATCCAGAATCTACAAGGAACTTAAACAAATTTACAAGAAAAAAGCAAACAACCCCATTAAAAATTGGGCAAAGGACATGAACAGATACTTCTCAAAGACAGACATGCGGTCAATAAACACATGGAAAAAAGCTCAACATCACTGATAATTACAAAACCACAATGATATAACATCTCATGACAGTCAGAGTGGCGATTATTAAAAAGTCAAGAAACAACATCTTCTGGTGAGGCTGTGGAGAAATAGGAAGGCTTTTATACTGTTGGTGGAATGTAAATTAGTTCAACCATTGTGGAAGAGAGTGTGGCAATTTCTCAAAGACCTAGAACCAGAAATACCATTTGATCCAGCAATCCCATTACTGGGTATATACCCAAAGGTATATAAATTATTCCATTATAAAGATACATGCACATATATGTTCATTGCAGCACTATTTACAATAGCAAAGCTATGGAATTAACCCAAATGCCCATCAATGATAGACTGGATAAAGAAAATGTGGTACATGTACACCAAGGAATATTATGCAGCCACAAAAAGGAATGAGATTATATCCTTTGCAGGGACATGGATAGAGTTGGAAGCCATTATCATTAGCAAACCAATGCGGGAACAGAAAACCAAACACCACATGTTCTCACTTATAAGTGGAAGCTGAACAATGTGAACACATAGACACAGGGAGGGGAACAACACACACTGGTACCTGTTGTGGGATGGATGCAGGAGGAGGGAGAGCATCAGGAAAAATAGCTAATGCATGCTGGGCTTAATACCTAGGTGATAGGTTGATAGGTGCAGCAAATGACCATGTCACATGTTTACCTATGTAACAAGCCTGTACATTCTGTACATGTATCCCAGAACTTGATAAAAATTATTCTCCTCCTCTTATACTCCATGCCTTCCTTCTCTTCCTCCTCCTTTTCTACATCACCATTCATACATATTTTCTGTTAGTGATTGCCACCAACAAAACTTAGAAATTCAGCCTTTTGACTGAATTTATGATTTGTGAAAGTAAATATTTGAGTCGGTCTGCGGAATTTCTATATGTTTTTAAACATTTAGCTATTAATTAACATGTTTTTCCGAGTTAAATAGCTGTTACAATGGCATATCTAGATTTATTTATTTATTTTTTGAGACTAAGTCTTGCTCTGTCACCCAGGCTGGAGTGCAGTGGCACGATTTTGGCTCATTGCATCCTCCACTTCCCAGGTTCAAGCGATTCTCTTGCCTCAGCCTCCCGAGTAGCTGGGATTATAGGCATGTACCACCATGCCCGACTAATTTTTGTATTTTTAGTAGAGACAGGATTTCGTCACATTGGCCAGGCTTGTCTCAAACTCCTGACCTCAGGAGATCCGCCTGCATTGGCTTCCCAAAGTGCTGGGATTACAGGCATGAGCCACCATGCCCCACCACATATTTAGATATTTTTTTTCTTATATACATAGCCTAAAGAAGCATAAGTTTGAGGAAAAATTGAGGTTTTCAGAGATCATAAAATTTCTGTATTAAACTCTTGGAACAGCAGGTGCTAGGTCAATAAGCTAAAAACCAATTAGCTTAAAATAAACGTAAAGAAACTTAATTCATGAAATGTACTAAATCTCTTTAATTTACTAAAATTTTGCTTCTTTCAAACTGTTGTAAATGTTTACATAAATTATGGAATATTAACAGCTTGCAATGATTACTGCAAAATTTGGTGATCAATTGTTTTATAGTAGCCTTAGAGAAACTTGAACTTACCAAAGGCTAAAATCATAAGGTGTTTTTATCTAACATGAATGTATTTAATATTTTAAAACGTATATTTTAAAGTAAAATAAAATTTCAAAACTGAGCCATGGAGTTTTTCTATTCATGTTGAAATTGTTTGGATCATATTTTTGATAATTTTTAATTTTGCTAAAATTTTAGCATTTTATGATTTTATCTTAATTTCTTAAGTAGCATGCCAATCTTGGTTTATGATTTGTAGCAATTAGTAGCCAAAGGTTATTATTAATTGCCAATACATTTTTGATTTTATCCTTCTATTTTGGGGGATTTTTAAGCAACTTACTTTTGGAAATTCCTTTATCATTTTACTCATGGTTATTCAATACAAAATTGTAGGTACCAATTATGTGATTAATTCAAATAATTCCTTTCTGGCTTTCCTCCTCAGTTCTGTTCTATTGGGTTAAATGTTTCACACTTTCATTTACATTTTTATGTCTCTCCTTTCTGTAAACTGCTACCAACCTGATATACTCCAATTGTTCCTTATAAAGTAGAGAAAATTGGAGAATTTAACTCTATGGGTATTGTTTTAGATGCTTCTGATTTATTTGGATGCTTTTGGATATCATTTTATTGTTTGAAATTTTAACCACTTTTAGTTTTTCTTTTCACCAGTTCATCATATGGTATGTGTGTCGGTCAGAAAGTCCAGAGATAGGGCCAAACATGAATATTTTTAAAAGTTCCCTAAGTGAGTCTCATTTATTGCCAAGATTGAAAGCCATTGGCTGGGATGCTGATTTTCATTACATCCAGTATGCAAGGTTCTTTGTGGCACTTGTTCCCAGAATCAAGAGGTTTGTGAACTGGTATAAGCTTGGTAACCAGGTAAGAGCCTGAGAATTCTAATCAGAGTGATGAGTCAGGTTGCTGCTTACTTGACGTCAACTTTTCCTGTTTATAAATATTAAGCTGCACCTACCACAGTTTTATCACTAGGTGCCCCATGATCATTAGCCATTGCCCCAGATATCTGTGTTGGTCAAAACGTTGCAGTCTTTCTGCTCCTTAGCTCAGCTAGGTTTGAGTTCTTCAGGAAGAATTAGGTGCTCTGACACTGGAAAGTGAGTGGAGGAGAATTTATTAAGCGAAAGGAAAGCTCTCAACAAAGAGGGGATGTGGTGTGAGTGGTTCCCTTACCTGACGGCTGGAAAGCCCCTTCCCTATAACTTGGTCCAGGGTCTTTTATGGACTCAGAATGAGGTGTGCTTGCTGATTGGTTTTTTAGTATGAAAATAAGGTTGAAGTAAAGACACCACTCAAAGGTGGGCATGACAGTGTAGAAAATCAATTAGGAAAGGGTAGGTGTATGTAAAATAGATGAAGGGTGGGCATCAATTAGAGAACAGCATGCGAAACAGGAAGACAAGTTCTCAATTTGGTTCAAGGATTTAACCTGTAGCTTGACTTTCAGGCTTTAAACAGTCTTCAGCTTGGAGGTGGGGTTTCACTGGGTACCTGCTCCTATCTGCCTAGACATTTGGCTGCCTCCTGTCACTCTCAAAAACATTCTGATTTCTACCCTGTCTTTACAGCTGGTGTAGTTCTAAAGGTTAGGCACTTCTAGCTGGCTTCTACCTTGCCAGGGTCCCACAGTCACCATTAAACTCAGAGAGCTTGATTCTTTTGCAGTATATCTCCCCATCATCTATACTCTATAGAAGACAGACTTCACAGAGCTTTCTAAGAATGTCATTGCCTCCTTCACCAATACACTTCTTAATGTCCTTCTGAAAATGTGTCCCCCTGGGCCCTTCAAGGGATTATGATTAGGGGAATGGCTGGGCAGGCTGTGTATGATAGATCCAGCCAGGTACTCTAATCTTCATGGGATTTTGAACTCTTTTTGATAGAGGCAGGAGTCAGAGAAGGGGTGGGTCCCTGGTGAAACCCCACCTTCAAGCCAAGGTAGCCTGAAACCAGTGGCCCAAAGTGAAAACTTCTATTCCTGTTTTCCTGCTCTCTCCTGATTGGTTCTTTCTGAATAATGTGTTTTTACCAGTTGAATATTGCTGTTTCCAAAACTACCTATGGCCTGCTCCACCCCCATTCTGAGCCTATAAAGACCGCAGACTCAGTTGGTAGAAAAGAGACAGTGGGACTTTGGGGAAGAGAGACAACTTGATTTAGGGGAAGAGATATCTGGACTTTGGGGAGAAGACAACCTGACTTCAGGAAAGACTACCTGCCCTTCCTGTCCCCTCTCCAGCTCCCCTCTCTGCTGAGAGCCATTTCCACTGCTCAGTAAAATTCTCTGCCTTCACCATCCTTCAGGTGTCTGCATAACCTCATTCTTCTTGGACACTGGAAGAGCTCAGGACCCACCAATTGTAAGCAGCCAAAAAGGCTGTCACACTGGCCCTTTGCACTTGCTGGCGGAGGGCAGCCATCTCGTGTGATGAGGCAAGCGGCCAACTGAGCTGTTAACACACAGCTGTCTGCAGACAGCAGAACTATAGGAGCCTGTAACACCCCCTCTGGGGCTTTGGGGTGGCAGGCATTCCACATCTGGGAACCACCGCATGGAGCTTGCTCCTGCCATCAGAGTGGCCAACTGGATCCCACACTTGTTTGCTCACAGCTGGTCTGGCCATGAGCCCCATATGGAGCTTTCTACTGCCAGCACCCAGAGCGGCTGGCCAGATTCCGTACTCGTTTGCTCACACCTGGTCTGGCCATGTGCTCTATGTGGAGCTTGCTCCTGCCAGTGCCTGGAATGGCTCACCGGGTCCCACACTCACTCACTCATTCACTCACGTGCTCCCTCCTGAAAGGGTTTGCGCACAGCAGGCTGAGTAAATGTTCGCCCCTTTTGCGAGTCCAATGAAGGGGCTGAGAAAAAAAATCCTGCATCACCTTCTCTATAGTATATCAGGGATTTCAGTTCTAGCATTTCAGTATCACTGATTATAAGCTATGGATAAGTCTAAGCTTCAGTTAATCTACCTAGTAGACTGTTACTGTTACTGGCATTTGCCTGTAGAAACACAGTATATATTAAATCTCAAATCCTCTGTGATTATACCCTATCAGTTTATTTGCTCCATTTTAATGAATGTAATATTAGAATCCACACATGTATGTGCATGCTTCTCAAATTCTTGCTGACTCACGTTGCCAAGATCCTGTATTTCTTTTAGGTACATAGGCTATCTACTTCTGGATCAGGCCTTATTTCTCTCTGACTGGGTTATGGTGGAATTCAACTTTAATTATGGACCTGGAGATGACGAAGGATGTTGAGGAAAGGTCCTCGGGGAAATAGGCAACTGCCTTTGTCTTATTAGTCAACTACTCCGGATGATACCAGGGGAAGGTTGCTTCCTCTCTGCCAGGAGAGGAGGGGCTGCTTCTGCTGGTAGACAAAGTTCAGGGAGATTTGGTGACTCAAAGTTCTCAGCTTTGCCTTATCTGCCCAATGTTCTTATCTCCTGTCTTAGAGCTCTGCTTCTTTCCCAATGCTCTTGTTTGACATGAGACATGTCAAGGTTACATATTTATTTGGTGTTGCACCTCCTAAATCCTTACATTCAAGTCCTCTAGTTGATCCTTAGCCATACCTTCTGTATGGATACTGACAGTAAAGGATTCTTTTAAAGCTGCTATAGCACTTTCTGATTTTCTACTTGTGCCTTGTGTTGTGCATTTGAAGCTTTCAACTTGTCCTTTTTTGTATGATGTTCTCTAGAATTTTAAGAACAAGCTATCACATGACACAATTTTTATACTCATCATTATCGCCCAAGCAACTACATGCCACATCCATTTTATCTCTTCTCTTTTATGCCACTACTGATAATTTGATCATGATGCTACTGAATGTCATATCTTCTCCCCTTCCCCATCAAGGAAGAAAGTTATACATATGCCCATCAAATATTTAAGCAAACGTATTCCATAATCCAATTCTAAAGGTCTGTTTCCTGGGGCCTATTTTTGTACCAATTATTATAATTTTTAGGATTCTGGGAGAAAATTAGATGCTGCATGCAGTGAGGGTGAATATGCAATATGTGATCCTGAATTCAACCCTGTACTAGAATTTTTGCACAGAAGACATTATTAAGTCAACTGGAAAAATTTCAGTAAGATCTATAGTTAATAGTATTGCATTAATTTTAATTTTTCTTATTTTCAAATAATGCTATGGATATTCAAGGTAATATCTTTAGTCCTTGATTTTAGGAAAACATATATGCTGAATTTGCTAGACAGGGCATCTGACATGAAACTTTCAAATAATTCAGAAAAAGTAATAATTACACACACATGCAGAGTGATTGTTTATAATATTAAACATTGGGGAAGCTGAGGAAAAGATATAGATGAGTTCTGTACATTAATTATTTTCTAAACATTTAAACATATATCAAAATAAGAAAGAGTGTTGGAAAAGAATTCAAGAAAGTGTCTATAACATGGGCAAAGTTAAAGATAATTAACAGGGATGATGAAGTATCCCAGGACTGGCAACAGGAGGGAGTTGCTTCCAATTCTATGTTTGAAAGAACAAGTTGACTGAGCAGTTACTGGAGGTCAGCAAGACTTGTACCTGTTAGAGAGGGTTAACCCAATAGGAAATGTTTTCATAGGGGAAAGGAACTTAGCCCCTGTCAACCTGTGGCACAACAGGAAGGAACTCAAGAAAATAAATACCCTCACCATCTTTTATTCTTATCATATGTTAGGTCAGGTGCTCCAAGAAGCAGATACCAAGGTGGAATTAGACATGCAATAGATTTATTGAGGAAATGCCCATGAGAGAAAATAGGGAGGAAGCCAAGGAGGCTGTGAGAATCATCAAACTACCACATAAAGTCTGTGGGGAGAGGGAAGGAAGATTTGGTCTTCCTCTGATGCAGTTCTAATAAAGCTGACATGCTGTTCTAATAAAGCTTCAAAATGGAAGTCATCTATTAATGGAGTCTCAGGTATTCTAGGAATGAACCTCCCTTAGTTTCTTTGATGTGTTCAACGATTGCTTGGGAGTAGCCCATAGGATGTGGCCTTCAGACACATATGTGGTAGTGAATTTCAGAATACACAACTGGGGTTGTCAATGAATTATATTCCCGAGAGTTGGAATTCTGAAAGATGCATTTCTATGGCTACCATAACCCCCACTGGCCACCAGCTGAGGTATAAGGAAAAGGAGGCAGGTTGATAAGGTTCATAATGGCCCAATTTCCTGGAGAATGTTGCAGGAAGTTAGAGTAGGATGGGGCAGGGTGGATCTACAGAGTTGATCTAATCCAGCCCAAGTCAACAAAGAGAATTTCAGACAGATGTAGGACCCCTTGAAGACCTTCTGGGTAGCTGTACTTGAAGGTTGAGTGCAGTGAAAAGGTCAGGCAAGGTAGAACAACCCTATGCAATTGAGGGTTGAAAAGGAAAGAAGGAAAATTGCCCAATCCTTGACAGTGATGAATTTGGAGGTGAGCAGGGAAGGGGAACAAAGATTCAAAGTGTGATATGGCTGAAACCCAGGGGAATAAATATATATGAAGAATGTTTAAATAACATGAGAGCTAAGATTTGTGACATTAGGAACTCAAGTGAGGTCAGCTGCAAAGGAAAGAATTGTCCTCCCTCAGAGAATCATGGAAGCCTGTGATGGAAGATGGCCAGTAAGCGTACACATGAAAGCACATTCTAAATCTATTAGCATCTGTTTTGCTATCTCAGAACACTGGCACCCTTGAGACAGTGAAAAGAAATCGTGGTACTGAATTGATTAGAACTCAAGTTCTTCCTGACTGTGTGGGTTGCTAAGAGCCCTTCATCAATTCTGGACAGACTGTCTGGTGTAGGGACAATTTCAGACCAAAGCTGAGCCCCTCAAAATTTCTCTAAAGGAAATTTGAAAGGATTGACAAATTTGGGTACAAAAATATTATGGCCTAATAAAACCAACAGACTCAATCCTAATGATAGACTGACAGGGACTTTTTAGGAGTTTTTCCATTTTCATATGTCTGAAGGAGAAGGAAAATGAATAGGTAACAAAGTAAATGACAAATCTTATACCATTACCTCTTGTTTAAGAAACTCATGAGTGATTACTAGGGGGCCAGAATACAATGGTTAAAGAAAGAAAGATTCAAGGATAAAAGGAGTAATTGCTTTCTCTACGATATAATTAAATGGCAAGAGGAGAAGGTTGAAAAGAGAAAAACAAAATGAAACAAAACAAAAAGAAGCTCCTTTATTTAATGAAAGAAACTGTGATAGAATGTTTCCAAAATTCAGACCTCTTTCTATAAAAGACTAAAAGATAAATTGTTTTTATGAATATCCTCTAGTCACGTCAGTCTTACTAACACTGTAGTGATATATTAACTGATTTCTAGGGTTTTTTCACTGGAGATTTTGGGGAAAAGGTAGGGAAGTGGGCACTTTTTAAAAAAAATTTATAATATTTCAATAATTCATATTTTGAGAATTAGTACCCTTTTGGAAACTCTTTCATTAATGAAAAAAGATTATCCAGTGAATATTTTCTAAGATTTATAACAGATGGGAGTTACAAAATATTAAAATAATTTAGTGTTCTAACAAAAATACCTATGAGAATTTATAGCTGTGATGTTGTGTGACACTTTTTTGGAGGACAGAGTGTAATATAACACACATGCTTCTGATTATAATACTTATTTTTAAGGTTTGTTTAGCAAAATTCCTAACCATAAATTTTCCTAGCTGAAGACTTCATTTAATTATAAATACAGATGGCTTTCCTAATAGGGTTGCCTTTCTTATTCTAAAGGTTACAATTTTTTTACTATTGTTATTTTCTGGGATGACAGTCAATCAGGGTTTCTTAATGATATTACTCACCTATTTATTCCACTTAGCACAGAGCATAGTGCCTGGCAAGTAGTGATTCTTGTTGAATAAGTGAATGTGAGTGATTGTAGAAGAAAAACTATATGCTGGATTCTATTGGTCTATTAGAAAATGAAATATTTCAAAAGATTTTGTAAACTTGGATTGTAGTTTCTTTAAGTCATTTATTGCTCATAGTGTTTAATTGAAATATAATTATTTTTATTTGTAGATTCACCGTTACAATACTTTTTAGGGTTTATAGGCTTACAGTTGCAATGTTAACTGGGTTAATTCAAACTACTAAAAGTAAGACTGAAATGTCCAGAATCAGCAGTTTCTCTGATTTCATATTTTTATTATGAATAATAGCATTTTCACTGTAATTATAACTATATTGTTGTGTATACCATATCAAATAAAACAACTTGGTTTTCATAGGAAACAAAGTGATGCTAGTTTTGATATGAAATGGTAAAAAATCTTGAGTTTTTACCTTTAGAATATTAAATCAGTCAAATTAGTGTGTAAGAAAATTTCAAATTTGTTTTTTGATTTTACTGGTGAAGTAATCAGTTGATTCAAATACTTGACCTTTGTAGTTCTGTGTGGTTTTAAAATCTTCACTTCTCATACAATCCAGTGGATAAATATTGTGGAATTCTTGGGTACAGAACATTCTGCTCTTTTGAACTATTGTATTAAGAAGAACATAGAAATAACATAATACATATTGATTTAGCAGAATGATTATTATAACAAGACTTTTTTTTTTTTTTTTTGAGATGGAGTTTTGCTCTTGTTGCCCAGGCTGGAGTGCAATGGTGCAATCTCGGCTCACTGCAACCTCTGCTTCCCAGGTTCAAGTGATTCTCCTGCCTCAGCCTCCTGAGTAGCTGGGATTACAGGCATGTGTCATCACATTCGTCTTATTTTTTGTATTTTTAGTAGAGACGGGGTTTCTCCATGTTGGTCAGGCTGGTCTCGAACTCCTGACCTCAAGTTATCCACCTGTCTCGGCCTCCCAAGTGCTGGGATTACAGGAATGAGCCACCACGCCCAGCCACATGGCATTATTTAGTGTTGACATCACTACCATTGTCATTATAAAAATATGTATTAACAATCCCTAAGCTTTATAAACATCTGATATTTACACAAACTGCTTTAAACAAATATGATTTTTATTCTATGTAGTTTTAATGGTTTTCAAAACTGATGGTATTGACAAAACAATCTTTAGATATTGTAATATTTAATTTTAAATTAAAGTTTATTTTTGTTATTTTTTTTATTTTTAAACCCACTTGATTGTATTTAACCCACTTGAACTCTTTTATCATCTCTGTTCTTTCCCCTCTCAACTCCTATCACTTGAAATATTTTCTGTAGGGTTTCTTTTTTAAACTTTTGTTTTAGGTTCATGGGAACATGTGCAGGTTTCTTATACAGATTAACTCTTGTCATGAAGGTTTGTTGGACAGATTATTCTGTCACCCAGATACTAAGTCTAGTACTTAATATTTTTTCTAAGCCTCTCCTTCCTCCCACCTTCCAACCTCAAGTAGGCCCCAATGTATGTTGTTCCCCTCTATGGGTCAATGTGTTCTCATCATTTAGCTCCCACTTATAAGTGAGAACATGTGGTATGTGGTTTTCTGTTCCTGCATTAGTTTGTTATGGATAATAGAATCTAGTTCCATCCATGTTCCTGCAAATAACATGACCTTGTTCTTTGTTATAGCTGTATGGTATTTCATGGTGTGTACGTACCACATTTTCTTTATCCAAATTGTCATTAATGGACATTTAGGTTGATTCCATGTCTTTGCTATTGTGAATAGAGCTGCAGTGAATGTATGTGTGAATAGGTCTTTTTGATAGAATGATTTACGATCCTTTGGGTATGTATCAAGTAATAGGATTGCTGGGTTGAGTGATATTTCTCTCTTTAGATCTTTGAGGAATTGTTACACTGTCTTCCAAAGTGGTTGAACTAATTTACACTCCCACCTACTGTGTATAAGTGTTCTCTTTTCTCTGCAATTTAACAACATCTGTTATTTTTTGACTTTTTAATAATGGCCATCCTAACTGGTGTGAGATGGTATCTCATGGTGGTTTTCATTTGCATTTCTCTAATGATCAGTGATATTGAGAGTGTTTTTTATATGCTTTTTGGCTACATGTATGTCTTCTTTTGCAAAGTGTCTGTTCATGTCCTTTGCCCACTTTTTGATGGGTTGTTTTTTTTCTTGCAAATTTTTTTAACTTTCTTACAGATGGTGAATATTAGACCTTTGCCAGATGCATAGTTTGCAAGAATATTCTTGTAGTCTGTAGGTTGTTTTTTCACTCTGTTGATACCTTCTTTTGCTGTGCAGAAGCTCTTCAGTTTAATTAGATCCCATTTGTCTATTTTTTGTTTTTGTTGTTACTGCTTTTGGTATCTTTGTCATGAAATCTTTGTTAGTTCCTATGTCCAGAATGGTATTGCCTAGGTCATCTTCCAAGGTTTTTACAGTTTTGGGTTTTAAATTTAAGTCTTTAATCCATCTGGAGTTGATTTTTTTATATGGTGTAAGGAATGGGTCCAGTTTCAATCTTCTGCATTTGGCTAGCCAGTTATCCCAGTGCCAGTTATTGAATAGAATAAGAAGTCATTTTCCCATTGCTTGTTTTTTCAGCTTTGTTAAAGATCAGATAGTAGTAGGTGTGCTATCTTATTTCTGGCCTTTTTATTCTTTTCCATTGACCTATACATCTATTTTTGTACCAGTACCCTCTTTTGGTTACTGTAGCCCTTTAATACAGTCTGAAGTTGGGTAAAATTATACCTCCAGCTTTGTTTTTGTTGCTTAGGGTTGCCTTGGTTATTTGGGCTCTTTTTTTGCTTCCAAATTAAATTGAAAATAGTTTTTTTTCCCTTTCTTGTGAAGAATGTCATTGGTGGTTTGACAGGAATAACATTAAATCTGTTAACTGCTTTGGATGGTGTGACCATTTTGATGATATTTATTTTTCTTATCCATGAGCATAGAATGTTTTTTTTTTTTTTTCATTTGTTTGTGTTATCTGATTTTTTTTGAGGAGTGTTTTGTAATTCTCATTGTAGAGATCTTTCACCTCCCTGTATTCCTGGTTAGCTGTATTCCTAGGTATTTTATTCTTTATATGGCAATTGTGAATGGGGTGTGTTCCTGATTTGGCTCTTGGTTTAGCTGTTGTTTGTGTATAGAAATGCTAGTGGTTTTTGTATGTTGATTTTTGTATCCTGAAATTTTGCTGACGTTGTTTATCAGCTTAAGAAACTTTTGGGCTAAACCATAGTGTTTTCTAGATAGAGAATCATGTCAGCTGCAAACAGGACTTCATCTCTTACCTATTTGGATAGTCTTTCTTCTCTTGCCTGATTGCTCTGGCCAGGACTTTCAACACTGTTGATTAAGAAGGTTGAAAAGAGGGCATACTTGTCTTGTGGAATGCTTCCAGCTTTTGCTCATTCAGTATGATATTGGCTGTGGGTTTCTCATAGATGGTTCTTATTGTTTTGAGGTATGTTCTTTCAATACTGAGTTTGTTGGGAGTTTTTAACATGAAGGAATGTTGAATTTTATTGAAAACCTTTTCTGCATCTATTGAGATAATAAGATGGTTTTTGTCTTTAGTTCTATTTATGTGATGAATAATGTTTACTGATTTGCATATGTTGAACCAACTTTCCATCCCAGGGATAAAGCCTACTTGATCATGGTGGAGTAGCTTTTTGATGTGCTGCTGAATTCAGTTTACTAGTATTTTGTTGAGGATTTTTCCATCAATATTCATCAAGAATACTGGCCTGAAGTTTTCTTTATTTGTTGTGTCTCTGCCCAATTTTGGTATCAGCATGATGCTGGCCTCCTAGAATGAGTTGGGGAGGAGTCTCTCCTCCTCAATGTTTTGGGCGTAATTTCAGTAGGAATGGTACCAGCTCTTCTTTGTACATCTGGTACAATTCAGCTGTGAATCTGTTTAGTTCTAGGCTTTTTATGGTATCATTTACTGAACCACAAAATCATCAAATCAGGCTATTTATTTCTGACTCTTCTAGGTTTCCTAAAGGTGTTTATGCTGATCTCTCATGATTGGTTGTACTTCTGTGGAGTCAGTGATAACATCCCCTTTGTCATTTCTAACTGTGATTATTTGTATCCTATCTTTTTTCTTCTTTTTAGTCTAGCTAGCAGCCTATTAATTTTTTTCAAAAATCTAACTCTTGGATTTATTGATCTTTTGAGTGGTATTTTGTTTCTTGATCTTCTTCAGTTCAGCTCTGATTTTGGATATTTTGTTTTCTGTTAGCTTTAAGGGGTTGGTTTGCTCTTTCTCCTCTAGTCCTTTTAGTTGTGACATTAGGTTGTTAATTTTTTTTTTGATTAGAATATACATTTATTACTATTTTATATGTTAATCATATGTACATGAGAATAGACAAAGTGTGAATATACATAGATGACATTTGATAATTAATTTGAGATCTTTCTAAATTTTTGATGCAGGTGTTTAGTGCTATAAATAATCCTCTTAAAATTGTCTTAGCTGTGTCCCAGTGATTCCTGTTTGTTGTATCTTTGTTCTTATTAGTTTCAAGGAACATTTTTATTTCTACTTTAACTTCATTACTTACCCAATTGTCATTCACGATCGGGTTATTTAATTTCCATGAAATTGCATTGTTTTGAGCAATTTGTTTTTGGTGTTGATTTCTATTTTTTATTGCTCTGTGATCTGAGAGTGTGTTTGGTATGATTTTGGTTCCTTTCCATTTGCTTAAGATTGTTTTGTTTTATTGTGTGGTCAATTTTAGAGTATGCGCCATGTGGTGATGAGAAGTATGTATGTCCTGTTGTTAACTGAGGGGAGACTTCTGTAGAGGTCAATCAGATCTATTTGGTTCAATATTCAGTTCAGGTCCTGAATATCTTTGTTAATTTTCTACCTTGATGGTCTGTTTAATACTATCAGTGGAATGATGAAGTCTCCCACTATTATTGAATGGGAGTCTGTCTCTTTGTAGATCTCTAAGAACTTGCTTTATGAATCTGGTCGCTCCTGTTCTGGGTGCATGTATATTTAGGACAGTTAGATCTTCTTGTTGAATTGGACCCTTTACCATTATGTAATGCCTTTCTTTGTCTTTTTTGATCTGTGTTGGTTTAAAGTCTGTTTTGTCTGAAGTTAGGATTGTAACACCTGCTTTTTTCTGATTTCAATTTGCTTGGTAAATTTTCCTCCATTTCTTTATTTTGAGCCTATGAATGTCACTGTGTGTGAGATGGGTATCTTGAAGACCATATACGATTGGGTCTTGCATTTTAATCAAACTTGCCACTCTATGCCTTTTAAATGGGGACATTTTGCCCATTTACATTCAAGGTTCATATTGATATGTATAGATTTGACCTATCATTGTGGTGTTAGCTAGTTATTATGCCATCTTGTTTGTGTGTTTGCTTTATGGTGTCACTGGTCTTTGCACTTAAATGTGTTTTTGTGTTGGCTGGCAAGGGTCTTTCTTTTCCATATTTAGTGCTACTTTCAGGGTCTCTTGTAAAGCAGGTCTGATGGTAACAAACTCCCTCAGCATTTGCTTATCTGAAGAGGATGTTATTTCTCTTTTGCTGAGAAAGCTTAGTTTGGATAGATATAAAATTATTGGTTGAAGATTTCTTTCTTTAGGAATGTTGAATATAAGCCCCCAATTTCTTCTTGCTTGTAGGATTTTTGGTGAGATATCCACTGTTAGCCTGATTGGGGTTTCCTTTGTAGGTGACCTGCCCTTTCTCTCTAGTTGCATTTACCATTCTGTCTTTTATTTTGACTGTGGAAAATCTGATGATTATGTGTCTTGGGGATGATCTTCTTGGATAAAATATTGCACGGGTTCTCTGTATTTCCTGAAGTTGACTGTTTGCCTCTGTAGTGAGTTGGGGAAGTTTTCATGAGCAATATTCTGAAATATGTTTTCCAAGTTGTTTGCTTTCTCCACATTCCTTTCAGAGATGCCAGGGATTTGTAGATATGGCCTCTTTACATAATTCCATTTATTGCAGAAATTTTGTTTGTTCCTTTTCATTCTTTTGCTTTATTTTTGTCTGTCTTATTTCAGAGAGCCAGTTTTCAAGTTTTGGGATTCTTTCCTCAGCTTGGTCTATTCTGCTGTTCATATTTTGTGATTGCATTGTGAAATTCTTGTAGTGTGGTTTTCACCTCTATTAGACCAGTTAGGCAATTTTTTATACTGAATATTTCATCTGTCAGGTCCTATATTTTTTTTATTGTGATTGTTAGTTTCCTTGGATTGGGTTTTGCTGTTCTGAATCTTGATGATCTTAATTCCTATCCATATTCTGAATTCTATTTCTGTCATTTCAGCCAACACAGCTTGGTCAAGAAGCTTGTTTGTAGAACTAGTGTGGTCTTTTGGAGGCTGTAAGACTCTGAAGATTTGAGTTGCCAGAGTTACTGCATAGTTTCTTTCTCATTTCTGTGTGTGTTAACTGCTGGGCTGCCTCTGATTAAAATGGCCAGGTAGGGGCAGGGTGGTGATACTGGAGTCCCAGGTTGGGCCACCCAACCAAGTGAGGAGAAGTGAGAACCAGGACTGAATGAAGAATTTGTCTGGTTACTTTTCTGCAAGGTGGGTGCTCTATGCTGGTAGTCCAAACCAGCCCCTGGTCCCTGTGGACCTTCCAGAGCCTGGAGACAGCATGGGCAAGGACTGTGAGACAGCAAAGGTGGCACCCAACCCCCCTACTGGGAGTTGTGTCTCAGGGAGTTGCAGAGCTGCTACTTGCTTGATAGTCCCTGCTGTGGATAGTTGGAGGCTCAAACCAGGAGAACCCACCCAGTGAGGAGATATGGGATTGGGGACCCATGTAATTAACAGTCTGGCCACTTTTCCATAGCGCTGCTGAAGTTTGCTGGGGGTCCACTTCAGTTCCTAGTCATCTTGGATTTTCTGGCACCTTAAGGTATCAACAGTGAAGGCTGTAAAACAGCAAAGATGGTGGCTTGCCCTCTGTCTGGGAGCTCTGTCCCAAGGAGATACGAACCTGTTGCCAGCAAAACTGCCTACACACCAGAGGAGGTGGTTGTAGACCTCAGCTGGGAGATTATGCCCAGTCAGGAGACACAGGATCCAGGACCCGTCTGTAAAAGCAGTCTACCTGCTTCTTCTAGAGCTGCTGCACTGTGCTGGTGTACTGCTTCAATCACTAGTTGCCTCAGACTCCTTGGAACCCAAAGACAACAATGGCTAAGACTGTGAAACTGGAACAATGGCAGACTATCCGTCCCCCTGGGAGCTCCATCCCAGGAGGCTTGGAACCACTGCCAGCTGAAAAACACCAGCGAGAGTGACTGGTGGCCCCAGTCTGGAGGTCCTTCCCAGTGAAGAGAAGCAAGGTTAGGGACCCACACAAAAAAAGCAGCCTTGCTGCTCTTCCACAGGGCAGCTGCAGTGAAGGCAATAATGACTATGCCTGCACTAACGCAAAGATGGCAGCCTGCCCCTCCCTCTCAAGGCTCTACCTCAGGGAGGTATAACACTGCTACCAGTGGCTGGCTGGAGTTCCAAGCTAGTGGGTCTTATTTTATGTGGTGCTGTGGAAATGGAGCCTACCGATTGTTGCTGCTCAGTCCCATGCATTCAGACCCTTTTCTAGGGATATGTGTGGGGGTCTAACATCCTACTTTGCTGGAGTTGCAGCTGCTATTGCTGGGAAGCTCGGATATCTAAAGCTCCTGGGGCTCCATATGTGCCTGAGTGGCTGCTCTGCCAAGACTTCATGTAGTTCTGCATGTTGGACTGTGGTCCCTGGTCGAGTGGGTTCACAAGGAGATTGCCTGACCTGAGGGCTGCAAAGATCTATGAAAGAAGCATAGGTTGCTTACTCACTCACTGCTTCCCTGGGTGGGGAGGTTCCTTTGGCTCTGTGTCATTCCCTCGTGGGTGGTTGTCCTGCCTTGCTTTTCTCTATTCCTCATGGGTTGAGTTGTTTACTTTCTTTACTTTTGTCTTCTTCCCTCTTTCCCTCTTTCCCTCCTTCCCTCCTTCCCTCCTTCCCTTCCTCCCTTCCTCCCTCTTTCCTCTCTCTCTCTTTCTCTCTCTCTCTCTTTCTCTGTCTGTCTCTGTCTCTCTCTCTCTCTCTTTCATTTGGAGAATGTGGAATCTAGAAGACCACAGATAAAGTTTTTAAGTTCACTTTTCTTGAATCTGTTTAGCTTTAAACTGAGGTGGATTAAGAAGAAAGGGATGCTAACCACTTATAAATACGATTAAGTCTTCTAGACCTTGAACACTGAGTAAGAAGGGCTAACTGCCCAATTTTCAGAACTCCACTTATGATTATTTGTATGAAC
Source organism: Piliocolobus tephrosceles (assembly GCF_002776525.5). Classification (NCBI taxonomy): domain Eukaryota; kingdom Metazoa; phylum Chordata; class Mammalia; order Primates; family Cercopithecidae; genus Piliocolobus; species Piliocolobus tephrosceles. Next base: position 98,124,492 of record NC_045438.1, on the reverse strand, counting down.
ATGGCAAACAATCGAAAATAATTTTGCCAATTAATGTGAGGAAACATTTGAAACATGTCATAATATTTGTAGTACAGTAAATTTCTCTGATCTATTTGTAGTTCTCAAGAAATATATTTACTTCTAATTGTTACTAAATAATTCTTTGAGAGTAATCAGTTGGCTTTTCAATGGAGTTTAATGTGACAACATATATAAATGTACTAGTCACAGAGTCTGGCCCATAACAGACACATCATTATTGTTCACTTTTTTTTGTACCCTAGACATATTTGCTATGTATTCCATCTTTTAATAAAAGGTATGCAATTTCTTTCATGTTTATCTCTTCTGTTATCTAGCTATAGTCATGAATCTCCATCTCCAGCATCTTGAACTGTTTTCTTTATTGTTTCTCCTCCCAGTTTAAAAATGTGCTTATGTCTCCCCAGTCCTTAGCAAACACACTAACTATAGTCTTCCTTTAATCTTGCCTTAGAAACATGAGCACTAACTGTTATGGATGTTCTGTGCAGTCTGGTCTTTGTGACCATGCTCCATGCTTTGGCTCTCTAATTGCTCCTTCTCATTCTTTTGCTGTCTCTTTTCTCCACCACCTGTAGGTACCAACTATCCCAGTTTGCCAAGGATTGTCTCAAGTTTAGCACCAAAAGCCCCTGTCTGAGGAAATCCCTCAGTCCTAGGCAAACTAAGAAGGCTGATTAACCTAAATTCAACACTTAAATGTTGGCATTCCTCAGACTTCCAACCTTAGTTCTCATCTTTCTTAGCGAGAATTTTTGCATTCTGCTGAGGCTTCAACTATAGTCATGTACCACATGAAAATATTTTGGTCAATGATGAACTGATTATATGATGATGATTCTATGAAATTATAATGAAGCTGGAAAATTCCTCTTGCTTAATGATGTTGTAGCTGTTGTAATGTCATAAAATCACAGCATAATGCATTGCCTCTCCTATGTTTAGATATATAATTTTTTACCATTCTGTTACAATTGCCTACAGTATTCAGAAAAGTAACATGCTATGCAGGTTTGTAGCCTAGGAGCAATAGGCTGTATCATGTTGCTTAGGTATATAGGAGGCTACAGCATCTAGGTGTGTCTAAGTACACTCTGTGATGTTCACAAAATGAAATTACCTAACAATACATTTTTAAGCAAGTATACCTGTTGTTAAGTGACACATGACTGTATTGACAATGTATCACTGATGACCAATTTTATACCTCCAGTCGTAAGTGCTCTGCTGAATCACAAACACTGTTTCTGAGAAAAGGACATGGGTTGTGCGGTGGGCTCATAAAATCTTGTGTTCAAATTCAAGCTATACCAGCTACTAAGTATGCAGTGTTGCATAATTACTTACCTCTTTGATTTATAGTTTACTATCTTGCAAATGAGGATAATGCTCAACTTAAAAGATTGTCATGAGTGTTAACACTAAAAATTGTCAGGTTCTCAGTGCAGTGCTGGTATGAAAAAATATCCAATAATTTGCAACTATTTTTATGTTATTATTGCTGCTATATTTTATCCTGGTGCTTTTCAGAAATTTTTCCACCCCAGTTCATCTGAAGGATATAAAAATGCTCCAATATATAGAATGGCTCAATATGGAAGAAATTTTCAGTGGAGAAGAGAGGCATGTCTAGCTTAGAAAAAGGCCCCCAGGTAGTCCTGGCATTCAAGCTCTTGGGAGATCAGAGTCCCTTCAGCTCTTCTGTCTCCATGCTCTTGTTCTAACAAGTTCAAAAGGCTTTGTTACCATGGATATAAATTTAGTTAGTATTTTTAAAAATAAAACAATTATTTTCTTGTATCCTCCTTACAATCCTGAACGTTTCCTTATCCTATTCTATGTGCTTGTTCAGTCAGCTACCACTCATTAATTTAATCCAATCTTTTTTTTTTTCTAGATTAGAAATTCTTAAAAGTTAAGTGTGCCTTAGAATTATCTGGAGGTTGTGTTAAAACACACATTTCTGTGTGGCACATATACACCATGGAATACTATGCAGCCATAAAAAAGGATGAGTTTGCGTCCTTTGTAGGGACATGGATGCATCTGGAAACCATCATTCTTAGCAAACTATCACAAGAAGAGAAAACCAAACACCGCATGTTCTCACTCATAGGTGGGAACTGAACAATGAGCTCACTTGGACTCGGGAAGGGGAACATCACACAATGGGGCCTATCATGGGGAGGGGGGAGGGGGGAGGGATTGCATTGGGGAGTTATACCTGATATAAATGATGAATTGATGGGTGCTGACGAGTTGCTGGGTGCAGCACACCAACATGGCACATGTATACATATGTAACAAACCTGCACGTTATGCACATGTACCCTAGAACTTAAAGTATAATTAAAAAAAAAAAAAAAAAAAAAAACCACACACATTTCTGGCTCTTCAACCAGGGTTTCTGATTTGCAGGTCGAGTGAGGTCTGAAGATGTACATTTCTAGTGAACTGCTAGATGATGCTGGTTCAGGGACTATACTTTGAAAACTATTTAAATGACATGGCAGTTTAACTTATTTTTAACCTCAATTATTTGTTTTATTTTTCCTCCTCTTTCTCCTGCTGTTATCTCTCCTTCTCTCCTTCATTCTTTTAGCCTTTCTTACCTGGAAATTGGGTCATCTTCCTTGCTCTTTGGCATTATAAATGAATGAGACCTTGGAATTCTGCGTATTTTTGTTATTTTATCTAACCTTTATTTCCATATGCAATTAATCAGGAATCTAGTATAGTATGTGAATTCCATGTCATCCCTAGGTCTTTACATTCTTAGATGTGTGAAACCTGATAGTCAGTCAAGAGCTTCAGTGAAAGTGAAGTAGTTATGTTTAAATGGCTTAAAGTTTACATTTTATTATGCTTATTCTGCTTATTTACAAAATGTTGAGTAAAAATGGAAAAATGTGCATATAATAAAATTGTAGACACCACTGAGCATGACCACTCTTTTATTTTATAGACCTAGCATGAAGAATTTAAATTATATTCTGAAAGTCATAATGGGAGCTCAAAGAAGAACATTCAGAATTTCTGAGGGTCATACATTTCCTGGTCCATTACAGCTTGTCTTAATATCATAACAATTCAGTTTATGGATTGAAGTAATATTTAGGTCACTCTTAGGGTAATGACAGTCCTAGAGCTATCTATGAATTGATTTCCATATTAGTAGAATTGTTGACTATACCTTTCTGGAGTAGAGACATCCAGCTAGATAAAATAAAATAAAATATTGTATTTTTTTCTATTGTCTAAATGGTTGATTTTCGGAAACTTAATGGGAATTTTTTTCTTTCCTCCTTGCTTTTCTGCCTGTGAACACAACCTATGCGTGTGTGTGTTTTAATACTGTGGAGCACAGCAGCATATGGAATGTGAGTGAGCATCAAATGGGGAACACAGAACATTTTAACCTAATGAGAGCTTTCACTTTCTAGGGTGACCTGTTTGTACTCTGTGCCAAGAGACCTCTAAGAGGTCTACAGCTGCTTTCATTTTTTCATTGTAGACATGAAGTGCAGCCGCTGCAGCAGCTGCAGAGCCCCCCACCTCCCATTCTGCATATACTAAGAAAAGAGACTCTTTAATCTCTGGGCTTGAGAAAAAATTTATTAAGGAATGAAATAGGGCCACAGAATTCCTGGGGTGAGCCTCTGTAACACAGCAGGTGGTGGCCAGGAAGCCATGACAAAATCAAGGAAAAAGATTCAGATTTTTTTTTTTTTGAGGCTATGCGTGATTAGCAAAAGACATGTGGGTTACAGCTGTCCCTTAGAGAAGACCACATTTTGCATCTTGAAGAATGAAGGGCGGCTTTCCCTCTAATGAATTTCAAAGACTTTCTTGGCAGATTGTTTTGTCATAAGCGAGATATCTCCAGTTTTATTTTATTTTTTTTTGTTCTTTTCTAAACTAGTTCCATCCAGCCTAATGAATCTGAAAGCTCTTCAAAAGTTAGCAATAGGAAATGAGATTTCTTGTCTTTCCTCCTTCCCTTTCTTTAAAAAAAATATTTTATTAAATATGGTCTTTATTTATTCTTGGACAAGGCCTCTATGTGTGTTGCATCAATTTGAAAACCAATCGGTGATGGTTGTCTGTCATTCTGCTTCCAAAGAAACTAACTGGATATTGAAGCAAAGGCAGAAATGAGAGGACAAGGGCCAATACCAAAGACGAACAGAAGCAGCAGTAACAGACCCTTAAAGAACTGTTTTTTTAAAATCAACGTGAGATAACTGTACATATTTATGTGATGTTTGTGATAGTTTCATGCATGTATCCAATGTGTAATAATAAAATCAGGGTAATTTGTATATTCATTACCTCAATCAATTATCGTTTCTAGTTATTTTTACAATAAACTATACTCACCTTGCTGTGGTATAGAACACTAGACTCATTCCTACTATTTAATTGTAATTTTGTCTCTGTTAATCTACCTCTTCTTATCTCCCTCACCCCTTTCAGCCTCTGGTAACCAGTATGCTACTCTCTACATCTATGAGATCAACTTTTTAAAGTTTCCACATGTAAGAACATGTGGTATTTATTTTTCTGTGCCTGACTTATTTCACTTAACACAAATGTTCTCTAGGCTCATCCATGTTGCTGCAAATGACGATATTTAATTTTTTATGGCTAAATAATTTTCTATTGTGTATATATACCACATTTTTTCATCCATTAATCTGTTGATGGACAATTAGGTTGCTTCCAAATCTTGACTATTGTGACTAGTGTGATAAACATGAAAGTTCAGATATCTCTTCTACATAATGATGTCCTTTCCTTTGCATGTATACTCAATTGTGGGATTGCTGGATCATATGGTATTTCTATTTTAGTTTTTTGGGGGAATCTCTGTACTGTTTTCCATTATGTCTTGCTAATTTACACTCACACAAACAGTATATGAATTCCCATTTCTTCACATCTTTGCCAGTTTTTGTCTTTTTGATCATAGTTACTCTAATGGGGGTGAGGTGATACCTCATTGTGGTTTTCATTTGAATTTCCAAGATTAGTGATATTGAACATTTTTCATATACTTGTTGGTCATGTGTATGTCTTCATTTAAAAACTATCTATTCTGATCATTTGTCCAGTTTTAGTTGGATTATTTGTATTTGCTTTAGTTGTTTGAGTTCTTTAAATACTGTAGGTATTAATTTCTTGTCAGATGGATAGTTTGCAAACATTTTAGTCCATTGTGTAGGTTGTTTCTTCGCTCTGTTGATTGTTTCCTTTGCTGTGTAGAAACGTTTCAGTTTGATGTAATCTCATTTGTCTGTGTGTGCTTTTGTTGCCTGTACTTTTCCATTCCTATTCAAAAAAAATTCTTGCCCAGACCAATGTGATGAGCATTTCCCTTATGTTTTCTTCTAGTAATTTCATAGTTTTAGGTCTTACATGTAAGTCTTAATCCATTTTGATTTTTGTATGTGGTAGGAGATAGAGGTCTAGTTTCCTTCTTCTGCATATGCTTATCTAGTTTTCCCAACACCATTTACTGAATAGTCTGTCAAAACTATTGTACGTTCTTGGCATCTTTGTTGAAAATCAGTTGTCTGTAAATATGTGGATTAATTTCCAGATTATCTATTCTGTTTCACTGGTCTATGTGTCTGTTTTTATCTCAGTACCATACGTATTTGGTTACAATAGCTTTGAAATTGTAGTGTGATGCCTCCAGCTGTGTTCTTTCTTCTCAGGATTGCTTTGATGATTCAGTCTTTTTTTGTTTCCATATAACTTTTAGGATGGATTTTTTTTTGTGAAGAATGTCAGCCACTTTGGATAGTATGGTCATTTTAACAATATTAATGCTTCTAATTCGTGAGCATGATATACCATTCCATATATTTGTGTGTGTCCTCTTCAATTTCTTTCATCAATCATTTGAAGTTTTCAATGTAGTAGTCATTCACTTCATTGGTTAAATATATTCCTAGGTATTTTAATTATTTATTTTTGTAGCTATTGTAAAGGGATTGTTTTCCTTTTTAGATTATTCACTCTTGACATATAGAAATGCTACCGATTTTGTAGGGTTTGTATCCTGAAATTTTACTAAATTTGTTTATCAGTTCTAAGAGTGTTTTGGTAGAGTCTTTAGGCTTTTCTAAATATAAGATTGTGTTATCTGCAAAAAGGGACAATTTGATTTTATCTTTTCCAATTTGTATGCCCTTAATTTATTTTTCTCACATAATTGTGCTGGCTAGGACTTCCAGTACTATTTTGAATAAAAGCAATGAAAGTGGGCGTCTTCGTTTTGTTCCAGATCTTAGAAGAAAGGCTTTCAACATTTCCTGTTTAGTATGACGTTAGCTGTGGGATTGTCATGTTTGGCCTTTATTGAGTTGAGGTACATTCTTCCTATACCTGATTTGTTGAGACTTTTTTTTTTTTTTTTTTTATCGCGAAGGGATGTTGAATTTTATCAAATATGTTTTGATAAAACTGAAATAATCATATGTTTTCTGTCCATTCTGTTGATGTGTTGTTTATTGATTTGCATATGTTGAAACATTCTTTCATCACTGGGATAATCATCCCACTTGATCACAATGTGTAATCTTTTAGATGTGTTGTTGGATTCAGTTTGCTTTCAGTATTTTGTTTAGATTTTTTTTCCATTTGTGTTCATCAGGAGTATTGGCCTATGGTTATTATGATTTTTTCTTTTTTTTGTTGTGTCCTTACATGCTTTTAGAATCAGAGTGATGCTGGTCTCATAGAACAAGTTTGGAAAAATTCCCTCCTCTTCAATTATTGGAAAACTTGAAAACTTTTTTTTTTTTTTTAGACGGCATCTCCCTCTGTCGCCCAGGCTGGAGTGCAGTGGCACGATCTCAGCTCACTGCAAGCTCCACCTCCCGGGTTCACACCATTCTCCTGCCTCAGCCTCCTGAGTAGCTGGGACTACAGGCATTGGCCACCACACCCCGGCTAAATTTTTTCGTATTTTTAATAAAGATGGGGTTTCACTGTGTTAGCCAAGATGGTCTGGATCTCCTGACCTCGTGATCCGCCTGCCTCGGCCTCCCAAAGTGCTGGGATTACAGGCATGAGCCACCGTGCCTGCCCTGAAAAGAATTTGTATTAGTTCTTCTTTAAAAGTTTCAACAATTCAGCAGTGAATTCAGTCCTAGACTATTCTTTGTTGGGAGATTTTTGATTACGATTTAATATCATTACTAATCATTGGTCTGTTCAGGTTTTCTATTTCTTCATGGTTTCATCTTGTAGGTTGTATTTGTCTAAGAATTTATCCATTTCTTCTTGGTTTTCCAATTTGTTGGCATATAGTTTTCATGATAGTCTCTCATGATCTTTTGTATTTTTCTGATTATCAGTTGTAATATCTCCCTTTTCATTTCTGATTCTATTTATTTGGGTCTTCTCTCTTTTTATCTTAGCCTAGCGAAAGATTTGTCTATTTGTTTACCTTTTTTAAAAAATAACTTTTTGTTTTGTGGATATTTTACATTTATTTAGTTTTAATTTCATGTATTTCTGCTCTGATTTTTTTTTCTTCCTTTTATTAATTTTGAGGTTGTTTTTCACTTGATTTTCTATTTCCTTGAGGTACATCATTGGGTTTGAAGGCTTTGTACTTTTTTGATGCAGTCATTTATTGCTATAAACTTCCCTCTGTACTGCTTTTGCTGCAGTATAGGTTTTAGTATGTTTTGCTTGCTTTTTTCTTGTTTTCAAAAAATTTTATCTTTTTTTATAGTTCTCCTTTGATTCATTTGTTATTTAGGACCATGTTGTTTAATTTATATGTATTTGTACAGTTCTCAAAGTTTCTCTTGTTATTGATTTCTCATTTTATTCCATTGTAATCAGAAAGATAGTTGATATAATTTCAATTTTAAAAATTATTTTGAGGCTGCTTTGTGTTCTAATATATGGTTTATCTTGGAGAATGCTTCATGTGATGATGAGAAAATATGAATTCTGCAACTGTTTGATAAAATGTTTTGTAAATGTCAGTTAGCTTTATTTGATCCGAAGTGTAGTTTAACTCCAGTGTTTCTTTGTTGATTTTATGTCTGGATGATCTGTCCCATTGCTGAAAATAGGGTATTGAAGCCTTCTATTATTGTATTGCAGCCTATCTCTTCCTATAGATCTATTATTATTTACTTTATATATTTTTGCATATATTTTGGTATTGTATGCATATATATTTATAATTGTTATATCCTCTTGCTGAATTGAGCCCTTTATTATTATATAATATTATAATTTAAATAAAGAGAACTTCTTTGTCTCTTTTTACAGTTTGTGACTTAAGGTCCAATTTATCTGACATAAGTATAGCTACTCCCGCTTGATTTTGGTTTCAATTTGTATAAAGTATCTTTTTTCCACTTCTTCACTTTCAATCTATGTGTGTTCTTACGGCTGAGATAAGTCCCTTATGAGCAGTATATAGCTTCGTCTTGCTTTTTCATCCTTGTAATAACTGTGTGTACATATGTGTGTTATATACACACAGTTATACATATATACATATACACATGTATACACATACACAGATGCATGTATGTATATACATACAGTGTTATTACTTCTATTATATATGATATATAAAATATATATTATGTATATATTATATAAAATATATATTATGTAAATATTATATATTATATATTATGCATATATTACATATATTATGCATATATTATATATTACTTATATATTATATATTTTGTGTGTGTGTGTGTGTATATATATATATTTTTTCTTTTTTTGAGGCAGAGTCTCATTCTGTTGCCCAGGCTGGAGTACAGTGGTACTGCCTCGACTTCGTGAGCTCAGGTGATTCTCCCACCTCAGCCTCCCAAGTAGCTACGACTACCAATGTGTACCACTATGCCTGGCTAGTTTTTTGTATTTTTTTGCAGAGACACATTTTTGCCATGCAGCCCAGGCTTGTCTTGAACCGCTGGGCTCAAGAGATCTACCTGCCTCAGCCTCCCAAAGTGCTGGGATTACAATCATGAGCCACCATGCCTGGCTAAGTAACTGTATGTATTTTCATGAGATAATTTAATCAATTTACATTCAAGGTCATTTTGATAGGTATGACTTACTCCCGCCATATTTGTTCATTGTTTCCTAGTTGTTTTGTAGATCCTTAATTCCTTCTTCCTCTCTTATTTTCTTCCTTTGTGGTTTGATGGCTTTCTGTAGTGCTGTGCTTTGATTCTATTCTTTTTATCTCTTTTAAAAATATATGTTATAGGCTTTTCCTTTGTGGTTATCCTGAGACATACATAAAACGTTTTATACTTATAACACATTAACTTAAGCTGATAGCAGCTTAATTTTGAGTACATGCACAAACTCTCCATTTTTATTGCCCCTCCTCCTGCATTTTATGGTTTTGATGTCACACTTCACATTTTTAAATAATTTTTATTCCTCAGCAGTTATAGCTTTCATTGGTTTAATAGTTTTGCATTTTGAACTTTATGCTAGAGATATACTTGATCTACCCACCACCGTTACTGTATTAGAGTTTTTTGAATTTGATGACGTAATTCCTTTTACTCGTGAGTTTTATGCTTTTGTATGTTTTTATTACTAATTAATATCTTCTTCTTTCAGCTTGAAGAACTTCCTTTCACATTTTCTTGTAATACAGTTCAAGTGGTGATAAACTTTCTCAGCTTTCATTTGTCTGAGAAAGTCTTTATCACTCCTTTGTTTTGTTTTTGAAAGATGGTTGCTGACAAAGACAGGGTTCTTGGTTGGCAGCCTTTTTCTTTTACTACTTTGAATATATCATCCCACTGCCTTCTGAGCTTCTCACGTTCCTGCTAGGAAATCTGCTGATAGTCTTATGGAGGTTCCTCAATATGTGGCAATTTGACTTTTCCTTGATGCTTTTAACACTCTCTTTTTCTTTAACTGTTGACAGTTTGACTATGAAATGTCATGGTGTGGATCTCTTTGGATTCATCTTATTTGATGTCTTACCGGCTTCTTGGAACTGGCTTTCTAATTTCTTTCTCAGACTTGGGAAGTTTTCTGCCATTATTTTTTTGAATATGTTTTTTATCCCTTTCTTTGTTGTTCATCATTTTGGCATTCTAATACTGTGTAATTTGTTCTGCTTGATGGTGTCTCATAAATCTTTTAAGCTATCTTCACTTTTTCATTCTCTCTCTTTATTTATTTATTTTGTTCCTCAGATTGGATTATTTCCTGTGCTCTACCTTCAAGTTCACTGATTTTTTTTTTCTGCTTGATCTAGTCCATCATTTATCCCCTCTATTGAATTTTTTAGTTTGGTTATAGCGTTCTTCAAATTCATGATTTCTGTTTTGTGTTTTCAAAAAATACTCTCTATCTGTTAAAAGTTCTCAGTTTTTTCTTGCACTGCTGTCTTTACCTCTGTGATCATCTTCATGTCCATTATTTTGAATTTTCTCTCAGGTAAATCATAAAACTCCACTTCATTTGGGTCAGTTCCTGGAGATTTATCTTGTTCTTTCATTTAAAATATATTTTCATTTTATTTGATTCTCTGCGTTGATTTCTGTGCATTAGATAAGATAACTACCTCTTTTTAGCTTGTTAGACTATATTTGTGTAGGAGAGGTTTTCACCAGTCCATCCAGCCAGAGATTTTAAGGTGGCTCCCAAATCTTGACACTTGTCCAGTCTTCTATATATGGTTTTGGTGGCCCCCTAGAGCTTAGGATGTGCCATATCTTGTCAGTAAACTGAGATTAGTATAATAGGAGCCAGACTCTTTAGATGTAGCTGGAAACATTGGGGTGTTAAATGTGAATTTTAGTTCTGTGTTTGCAGGAAGGCTGAATATGGGTATCTATATCCCATTCTTTCTGGACTAAACTGGAAAGAATATCTCTGGCAAATTCCTGTACCTTGTGACCCAGAAGGGATAGCTTCTGGAAGTGGGCCCATTATTTGACCACCTGTTTATTTTTTGTGGTCTTGGGTTATTCAGGGTCATAAAGCCCCCTTGACTTCCAGGGCTAGGCCATTAGGAGACAGTCTATTAGGTGGGAGCTATGAAGTTGTGGTTGTCAGTGAATGGCCTAATGCCTTCCGGAAAAACAAAGCATGAATAGGCCTGGATTTATCTCTGGGGCAAGCTGGGGAGTTAGGGGTTCTAAGTGCTCAGCTCCGGCTCTAGCTACCAAGGAGCTATTGTGTATTTGTCCCTTTACCTCCTCTATGCAAGTTCATTAGAAACCAGGCTGTCAAGTAGCCACACAGTGTATGTTTCATAAGCTTCTTCCAGGCAGAAAGTGAAAGTACACATTCCTGCCTCGTTTTTTTTTTTTTTTTTTTTTACTACACCAAGAGGGTAGAGCCCCTGAAAGTGTATGGATGCCTGTTTAAACTCACTTATTTGTTCTGAGATGAAGGGAGACTCTCTCTCTCTCTCTGTCTATATATATGCTTATTCACTTCTGTTCTCAGAGCTATGAGGTTTAGGATGAAGTTATTTTGGATGTAGCTTTAACAATTGGGGCTCTTGCTGTGTGTTCTAAACCCCTTCTGGGGTTAAACAGTGAGTTGCATTTTTAAAGTTCCTTCTCTACACTGTTCCTAGGGGATAAAATTCTTGGAGGAGCTTGCACATCATTTAAAAATGCTGCATTTATCCTAAGATATAGAGAGACATATGTGTGCCAGTTCCTTCTGTTCCCAGGGCTAGGAGATTTAGATGCAGTCCCTTAGGTGGATGTTGTAAAAGTTTGGGCTCTTGATATGAGTGCAAATTCCCCCTAGTCTGGTGGCAGGTTAATTATTTACTTCCCTTTAACTCCCCAATACAAGTTAATTAGAAGTCAGATTGCCAGGTAGCTGCTGGAGAGATGTTTCATAAACCTCTTCCAGAGGAATTAGGGGGATGTGTTTTGTAAGCCCCTTTGTGACACTTCTAGGAGGATGAAGTCTCTGAAAGTGCTTGTAGCTCATATAAAACTTCTGGTCTTTAATTTTTTTCCTATGATTTCTAGAGACACACATGTGTTTACTCCTCTCCACCTCTGTAGCTGGTAAATGAAGAGTCAAAATATGGGGAAACTTAGGGTTGGGGTCCTATATGTGAGGTCTAGACCCTACTCTTTATAGGGAGGAACTGTGTGTTGGAGATTTCTTTCCCAGTTTTATGACTCAGTGCCCAAGGTGAGTCTGTGCTCCAGTGTGCTTCAGCTTTTTCTATCCATTCAATGTGGATGTTTTCTCAGTTGCCTGGTGGGTAGGAATCTCCTTACTGCTCTCTGACTCTCTCAGAGGGAACTGATCCATGGATAAATGTTTATGTGATGGATTTGTAGGTGGAGGAAGAGTCAGGAGCTTCCTATTTTGCCATGTTGGTGATGTCCTCCTTGGAGTTTTTAAAACACCAGTAATACTGGAAATTTTTAGGGTTGATTGATCATAGAAAAATTAACAAAGATCATTTCAGTACAGACTCATTCTTGATCTCTCATGACTGACATCACCAAGAATGTTCATGACTTTCAATATGTCATATTAATGAGAAATTAGGGCAGTGTGATTCTTTCTAAATTTTGATAATTATTTTGTCTGTTGACTGTAGGCATTTAGTGTGTTGCATCCTGTTTGTGTTATCTCCTGGGACACCAAATAATTAAAGTAGAGTAAACATACACATTCCTCTGATTTGTAAATGTTTATTATGCTACTTACTATGTATTCACTGTTCACTGCATATGATATTCACATATTTTTAACATTGATTTGTTGGTATCCACATATCTACCAATGGAATCAATTTGGTAGCAAAGCTATTTATTTATTTATTTATTTTACTTTCTTCTTTTAGCAAATGAAGGTAGAGATCAAAATAATTTGCTCCAATATGTTATCCAAATATTAAAAAGCAAAAAAACAGAAAGCTAAAAAAACTTAACTGTTTTTGCAGAGAACCTTTATATTGTTTGTTATATTTTAGTCCTGACAGACAAGAAGGTATATAGGAAATCATTTGAGTTTGTAGCCTGATACCTTAAAAAATATGGTAAAATATGGGACCCTTCCCTTTTCAAGGTAACCTATTTATAGTCAGCACCAAAAGCTCCCAAGAACTGCCACACCTCACATTTTGCTACATCAGATATAAACTATTGACATTGCAGCAACTGTGGATTCTCCTCACACTCTGAATGTTGACTTCTCTCCCTCTTCAGGGACTCCCCTTTCCATACCCCAGGTCCCAAGACTTCCTAATGACTAGTAGTTCCACAAGCCCACCCTGCTACCAAACCTGCTGGACACTTGGCCTACAATGCCTTGCCTCTCTTTCTCCACTTTGTTAACTCTTACTGTCCTTCAAAATGTAGCTTAAATATCGCCTTCTCAAGGAAAATTTTCTTGATCCATCGTCTCCCTCACCCCAATCTGATATGGTTTCTTCTGTGTGCTTGCACTCTTTGATAACTTGTAGCAAAATTATTTGTCTGCTTGTTTTCTTTTCCAACTGGTTTGAGGATTTGGGTAAAAAGTATGTTTTACTGGTTTCCCTATCCTTTGGGCCTATAGTGATTAGGAGCTGAAAAAAGTGCTGTCAAATGAAAGGTTAAATGAATGACTGCAGGCAGATATTCAAGGTATATTTAAAGAGTGGTATATTATGTTAATGCAAGGTGTTGTTTTCAATAGAATGCAAAATGTGTATGTCTCAAACACAGTAGACATCTAGTTGTTGCTCACATAACTGTTTGTGGTGGTGCTTCTGGTTGGCGGGGCAGAAATTTCTCCATGGATCAATCAGTAATCAAAGTTGACAGAGTCTCTGCCATCTTTGAAACATGACTTCCAAGGAATGTAGTCATCTAAGTCCTAGTTAGCCAGGAGAGGAAAAAAGCTAGGAGGAACAGTCCCAGGGGGCAGAGGGCATGCATGTAAGAGACTCTTATGGGCCAGGCCTGGCCACATTTCACTTTCACATGCATCCCACTGGCAGGACTCAGTCATTCAAGAGCACAAGCCTCTTCAGGGCTAACATACTAGCACCTGAATTTATAAAAAATATTAATGTGACTCCTTTTCAAACTATTTCAACCATTAATTATATTTCTATAAAACCAGGAACTTGCTAGTTTCTGAATGTTTTACTTTATGTCTTCAAAAATAAAGGCCTTCTTGTTCTTTTATAAAACACTTTTGGAACTTGAAAATTCTAACAAAATATAACTGAAAATATATTTTATTTCCCTATGTACCACCACATGTTTCCTTGTTCTATTCTGGATTCTGTAGTCCAATGTGTGTGTGTGTGTGTGTGTGAGATACATTCATTAACCCATCTATTCATTACTGTTAGGCACCAGGTGCCATGTTCAGTGCTAAGTGTACAAAATGGGTGAGACATGTTACCTTATTTTAAGTTATTTATAATCTGGTGAAATTCACATAAATAGAACATTTTGAATCTGTGTAGTAGGTATGTTTCTTTCTTGCTGTTATTCGTTTTCGATCTATTCCTTGACGTTTTCCCCTCCTATCCATTTTTTTTCCCCAGAGTTGAACTTCAGAGCCTCCAATCATGTGCAGTCACAGATCTTTAAAAATTCTGTTTATATCCTATCTAGAAAGTAGTTCTCATGTACAAAATCTCTTCAAATCACTGCCAGTGATTTGTGAGAGCTGCAACTAGACCATGGATATTTTTATTTTGTATGTTCTTTGGGGGAGGAAAACGGACTTACTTAATGAGCCATTTTACAGCCTAAAATCATAATTAGAAAATATAATATTCCATCCTTACACACACACACATGGATTTTTCAAATAATTTTAAGAAATTCTGAAATTTATAAATTCTTTCTTTTTATGGGTGACAAGGTCTGTCACCCAGGCTAGAGTGTAGTGGCGTGATCATAGCTCACTGTCACCTTGAACTCCTGGGCTCAAGTAATGATCCTATCTCAGCCTCCTGACTAACTAGGACGATAGGCATGTGCCACACACTGGCTAACTTTTAAACTTTTTGTAGAGTCAGGGTCTCACTATATTGCCCAGACTGGCTTCACACTTCTGGCATTACACTCCTGGCCTCAACTGATCCTCCTGCCTCGGGCTCCCACAGCACTGGAATTAGAGGCATAAGCAACCATGCCGGGATCATTTTCTTTTATTTAAATTTGAAAGGATTTATAATAAAAGAAATTTCACTATTATTCGTCTTATGCTACCTTTGGTATAACGTTTTCTTATATCACAAGAGAATAATTATTTTATAAATACTTTTTATACATATATTTTTCTATGCAAGTTTTAGCAGATTGGTCTAGGTGAAAAAAACTTATTTCAAAGAAGTTCTGGAAAGAATACATTTTTCTCCAAATGGATTTATATAAAGAAGATTAAAATTGCATAGTGTAAAATGAAGTAATACACTAAATGTTGACTAAATGTTTTATATGGTTATGCTTCATATCATCATTGAGATTGCAAGCTTCTTGAGGATTGAAATCCACATTTTATTTCTCTTGTAAACTGTGTTATGATAGAATATCTCATAATAACTAATTATTGGACAATGTATTCTTTTTTGCAATAGAGATGGCTAACAATTTTGCTGTTTATTTTTATCTATATTTGCTTTTTTGAAAATTTTGTTAATAATTGCAATTTACTGTTTACTTATAATTATGTTGACCTTAAATCAGTCATTTAGAAAGTAAAGTAAATCTCAATTTTCTTCTCTCAGAAGATTTTCAGATAGGTTAAATATAATACTTCATAAGAATGGCTGTCAAAATATTAGACAAATCATCTAAAATACTGTAAAAGGCAATATACATGGAAATTAAATCATTTCTAAGACTCACAAAAATGAAGAGAATAAAAAGAAAATCAGCCTTGGCAAAGGAACTGTGAGTCAGTAGTTCCAAATTTCATCAAAGACTTAAAAAAACAAAACAAGAAAAAAACAAAGAAACCAGATGCACATTTGAGGCCCATCTTTGGAAAGTATTCTATATTTTTATGATTTCAACAAAGGTACTAGAATAATAAAATGATGATCATGCTTCACTAGGACTCACAAGCAAATAAGCAAGTTCTTAATATTTTTTTTACACTGTCATTTGAATACTGTCAATTGATGGTACTTTTGCCATCAGTTAGGAATCAGGATTCCTCTGATCCTAATTGAATTCAGTAAAATACCCTTGAAAAGTTGCAGTTTGCAAGGTTGAGAATAGATACCAACTCATAGCTGGATGTGCAAAGTAGGTAACATAGTTATGGAGAATTACAAGGAAAGGGATTGCAAAAGTCCTCAAATTTGAACAGGCCACTGCAACTGATAATTTATGGCAGTCTGAAGACCACATTGGGGGGAGTGCTGCTGGCTTTCCCAATCTGTCTGTTTGTCTCTCTCTCCCTTTCTATCATCTATCTCAGCGTAATTGAGGTATAATTTACATACATTAAAACTTAGCTGTTTTAAATCAACAGTTGGCTGAATTTTCTTAGTGATACAGAGTTGTGCAACCAGCACCAAAGTCCCCCTGAAAAGTTTACTCCTATGCTTCTGTAATTGATCCCCTCCCCTGACCTTTGGCCATAGGCAGCCACTGATCTGCTTCCTGCTATGTCAGTTTTTCCTCTTCTAGAGTTTCATATACATAGAATTATATAGTATGTAGTGTGTTGAGTCAGACTTGTTTGATTTAGCATGATGGTTTTGTGATTCATCTAAGTTATTTTGAACATTAGTATTTTTTATTGCTAAGTAGTAGTATTATTTGGATATATTTCATATTGCTTATACATTTACTTAGGCATTTGGATGGTTTCCAGTTTTTGGCTATTTTGATTAATGTTGCATTGAACATTTGTGTACATCTTTGTGTGTTTTCATTTGTCTTGGATGAACATCCAGGAGTAGGATTGCTGGGTCTATGATAAGTGTACGTAAAATTTTGTAAGGTACTACCCTACTATTTCCTAGAGTGGCAGTTTCATTTTCCCTTCTTACTAACAGTGCGCAAGGATTCCAGTGGCTCCACAGTCTCAACAGTGCTTGATGTGATCAATCTTTAAAAATTATAACCACATCAGTGAATATGTAGTGATATGTCATTGTGATTTTTAATTTACATTTTCCTGGTAGCTAGTGATATTGAGCATCTTTTCATATGCTTCTTTTACATTTGTATATGTTCTTTCATGAACTCTCTGCTTAAGCCTTGTGACCATTTTGTAATTGAGTTGTCTTCTAATTACATGGTAAGAATTCTTTATATATTCTCTCCACATAAGCCCCTTGTCAGATGTATGTTTTAAAATAATTTTTTCCAGTTCATGGCTTATCTTTTTATTTTCTTAAGTATGTATTTCAAAGAGAAAAACATTTTAATTTGATGTTAAAATAATGGTTTATAATATTCCATATGATCATAATTATTATTTTAAAAATATTAAATTTTAGTTATTCATTACAAATATGTAGAAATATATAGTTTTATTGTATGTTGGTCTTTATCCTGCAAACTTATTAACTGATTTATTATGTCTCGTAATTATGTATATTTTGTCAGATTTTCTACACAGATAAATGCAGTTTTATTTGTTTTCCAATCTGGGTTACTTTAGTTTTTTTGTTTGTTTTTTCAATTTTATTGCTCCAGTGCAATGTTGAATAGAAAAGGTCAGAGTAAGCTTAAAGGGATATCATCTAAGCTTTACCATGAAGTATGATGTCAGTTTTAGACTTTCTCACATCTCCTTTATTGTGTTGAGGATCCTAGTTTGCTGAGAATTTTCTTCTCCTTTCTTTTCTTCACAAATAAATGTTGGATGTTTTTCAAATGCTTTTTCTCCATCTGTTGAGGTGATCATATGGTTCTTCTTTTTATAGGATTAATTCTTAAATGCTGAACAAGTATTGCATTTCCAGGATAAATCTCAATTGGTCATGCTGTATTTTGTATATATACTGCTAGATTGGGTTAGCTAAAATTTGTGTTAAGAATTTTTGCATTTGAGACCAGCCTGGACAACATGGTGAGACCTCGTCTCTACTAAAAACACCAAAAATTAGCCAGGTGTAGTGGCGGGCACCTGTAATCCCAGCAACTCAGGAGACTGAGACGGGAGAATCGCTTGAACCCAGGAGGCAGAGGTTGCAGTGAGCTGACATTGCACCATTGCACTCCAGCCTGGGCAACAGAGTGAGACTCAGTCTCAAAAAAAAAAAAAAAAAAAAAAAAAAATTGCATTTGGATTCATGAGAAATATTTGTTTATAGTTTTCTTTTCTTATAATGGTTTTCTCTAGTTTTGTGATCAGTATAAATGCTGGCTTTATAGAATGAATTGGAAAATATTTTCTTCTCTTTAATTTCCTCAGAGACTGTGTTGAATTAGTATTATTTCTTCCTTAAAGACTGAGAGAGTTCCCCTCTGAAGCAATCTAGGTCTGGAGAGGTCTTTGAAAAAATAAAAGACAAATTCAATTTCTTCAATAGTTATAGAGTTATTGAGGTTATGTATTTCTTCTTTAGTGAATTTTATTATGTGTCTTCTGGGAAGTTTGTGCATTTTATTTAATTGTCAAATTTATTGTCATAAAATTTTTCGTATATGTGTTTTTTGAGATGGAGTCTCACTCTGTTGCCCAGGCTACAGTGCAGTGGCATGATCTTGGCTCACTGCAACCTCGCCTTCCAGGTTTAAGCGATTCTCTTGTCTCAGCCTTCCAAGTAGCTGGGACTATAGAAGCGCACCACAACACCCAGCTATTTTTTTTTTCTCTCTCTTTTTTGTGTTTTTAGTAGACACAGGTTTTGCCATGTTGGTCAGGCTGGTCTCGAACTCCTTACCTCAGGTGATCCATCTGCCTTGACCTCCCAAAGTGCTAGGATTACAGCCATGAGCCAGTGCGCCTGGCCAATTATTCATAATATTCTATTCTTATTCTTTTTTTAAACCAAACTATTTTTGAGATAATTGTAAATTCACATACAGTCATAAGAAATAATACAGAGATTCCACGATGTCTTTACTTAGCTTCTGCCAATATTAGCATCTTGCAAAATTACAGTTCAGTATTGCAACCAGTGTATGTACATTGATACATTCAAGATGCATAACATTTTCATTAGCATAAGGATTTCTCTTGTCACCCTTTATTATCAAAACCCATCTCCCTTCCTCCCCTCCATCCATGATCTTTGACAACCTTTAATCTCTTCTCTATTTTTATAATTTTGAGTTTGAAGATGTCATATAAGTAGAATCACAGAGTACGTAGCCTATTGGGACTGGCTTTTTTTTTTTTTTTTTACTCAGCATAATTTTCTGGAGATTCACACAGGTTCTTGCATGAATCAATAGGCCATTCTTTTTGATTGCTAAGTGGTATTCTATGGTATGCGTGTACAACAGTGTAACCATTCATCCTTTTAAGATAGGTGGGTTCTTTCTAGTATTTCTCTCTTACGCATAAAACCCCTATAAACACCTGTGCATAAGTTTTTGTGTAGACATCAGCTTTCATTTCTTTGAGATAGATTATAGGGTTATAAGGTAATTGCATATTTAACTTTTAAAGAAATACCAAAGTATTTTCCAGAATGATCATACCATTTTATATTACCACCAGCAATGTATAACATTTAATTTCTCCACATCTTTGCCAATATTGGGTGTTTTCATTGGTTTTTATTTTAGTGATTCTGATAGGTATGTAGTGATAACTCATGACTTTAATTTGCATTTCCCTAATGAATTATGATATTGAATATATTTTCCTGTGGTCATTTCCCATAAGAATATCAACCTCAATGAAATGTCTGTTTAGGTATTTTGCCCATTTCTAATTTGATTGTTTATTTTTTAAACTAAGTTTTGTGAGTTCATTTTTTTAAATATGCTTTAAGTTCTCGGGTACATGTGTACAATGTGCAGGTTTGTTACATAAGTGTGCATGTGCCATGTTGGTGTGCTGCACCCATCAACTCATCATTTACATTAGGCATTTCACCTAATGCTATCCCTCCTACAGTCTCCCATCCCCCATAGGACGTGGTGTATGATGTTCCCCACCCTGTGTGTCCATGTGCTCTCATTGTTCAATTCCCAACTATGAGTGAGAACTTGTGGTGTCTGGTTTTCTGTCCTTGTGAAAGTTTGCTTAGAATGATGGTTTTCAGCTTCATCCATGTCCCTGCAAAGGACATGAACGCATACTTTTTTATGGTTGCATAATATTCCATGGTGCATATGAGCCACATTTTCTTAATCCCGTCTATCATCGATGGATATTTGGGTTGATTCCAAGTCTTTGCTATTGTGAATGGTGCTGCAATAAACATATGTGTCCATGTGTCTCTATAGCAGCATGATTTATAATCCTTTGGGTATATACCCAGTAATAAGATTGCTGGGTCAAATGGTATTTCTAGTTCTAGATCCTTCAGGAATCGTCACACTGTCTTCTACAATGGTTGAACTAGTTTACAGACCCACCAACAGTTTAAAAGTGTTCCTATTTCTCCACATCCTCTCCAGCATCTGTTGTTTCCTGACTTTTAATGATTGCCATTCTAACTGGTGTGAGATGGTATCTCATTGTGGTTTTGATTTGCATTTCTCTCATGACCAGTGATGACGAGCATTTTTTCATATGTCTGTTGGCTGCATAAATGTCTTCTTTTGAGAAGTGTCTGTTCATATCCTTTGCCCACTTTTTGATAGGGTTGTTTGTTTTTTTCTTGTAAATTTGTTTAAGTTCTTTGTAGATTCTGGATATTAGCCCTTTGTCAGATGGGTAGGTTGTAAAGATTTTCTCCCATTCTATAGGTTGCCTGTTCACTCTGACGATAGTTTCTTTTGCTGTGCAGAAGCTCTTTAGTTTAATAAGATCCCGTTTGTCAATTTTGTCTTTTGTTGCCATTGCTTTTGGTGTTTTAGTCATGAAGTCTTTGCCCAAGCCTATGTCCTGAATGGTATTGCCTAGGTTTTCTTCTAGGGTTTTTATGGTGTTAGGTCTTACATTTAAGTCTTTAATCCATCTTGAGTTAATTTTTGCATATGGTGTAAAGAAGGGATCCAGTTTTACCTTGCTACATATAGCTAGTCAGTATTCCCAGCACCATTTATTAAATAGAGAATCCTTTCCCCATTTCTTGTTTTGTCACGTTTGTCAAAGATCAGGTGGTTGTAGATGTGTGGTATTATTTCTGAGGCCTCTGTTCTGTTCCATTGGTCTATATGACTGTTTTGGTACCAGTACCATGCTGTTTTGGTTACTGTAGCCTTGTAGTATAGTTTGAAGTCAGGTAGCATGATGCCTCCAGCTTTGTTCTTTTTGCTTAGGATTGTCTTGGCTATGCAGACTCTTTTTTGGTTTCATATGAACTTTAAAGTAATTTTTTCCAATTCTGTGAAGAAAGTTGTTAGCTTGATGGGGATGGCATTGAATCTATAAATTACTTTGGGCAGTATGGCCATTTTCACGATACTGATTCTTCCTATCCATGAGCATGGAATGTTTTTCCATTTGTTTGTGTCCTCTTTTATTTCACTGAGAAGTGGTTTGTAGTTCTCCTTGAAGAGGTCTTTCACATCCCTTGTAAGTTGGATTCCTAGGTATTTTATTGTTTTTGTAGTAATTGTGAGTGGGAGTTCACTCATGATTTGACTCTCTGTTCGTCTATTATTAGTGTATAAGAATGTT
The DNA here is from genome assembly GCF_002776525.5 of Piliocolobus tephrosceles. Classification (NCBI taxonomy): domain Eukaryota; kingdom Metazoa; phylum Chordata; class Mammalia; order Primates; family Cercopithecidae; genus Piliocolobus; species Piliocolobus tephrosceles. The sequence continues at coordinate 98,102,745 of NC_045438.1, read as the reverse complement.
TGTGATTTTTGCACATTGATTTTGTATCCTAAGACTTTGCTGAAGTTGCTTATCAGCTTAAGGAGATTTTGGGCTGAGATGATGGGGTTTTCTAAATATACAATCATATCATCTGCAAACAGGGAAAATTTGACTTCTTCTTTTCCTAATTGAATACCCTTTATTTCTTTCTCTTGCCTGAATGCCCTAGCCAATACTTCCAATAGGAGTGGTGAAAGAGGGCATTCTTGTGTTGTTCTGGTTTTCAAAGGGAGTGCTTCTACTTTTTGCCCATTCAGTATGATATTGGCTGTGCGTTTGTCATAAATAGCTCTTATTATTTTGGGATGTGTTCCATCAATACCTAGTTAATTGAGAGCTTTTAGCATGAAGGGCTGTTGAATTTTGTCAAAGGACTTTTTTGTATCTATTGAGATAAACATGTGGTTTTTGTCATTGGTTCTGTTTATGTGATGGATTATGTTTATTGATTTGCATATGTTGAACCAGCCTTGCACCCCAGGGATGAAGCAGCCTTGATCAGATAAGCTTTTTGATGTGCTGCTGGATTTGGTTTGCCAGTATTTTATTGAGGGTTTTTGCATTGATGTTCATCAGGCATATTGGCCTAAAATTCTCTTTTTTTTGTTGTGTCGATACCAGGGTTTGGTATCAGGATGATGCTATCCCTATAAAATGAGTTAGGGAGGATTCCCTCTTTTTCTGTTAATTGAAATAGTTTCAGAAGGAATGGTACCAACTCTTCTTTGTACCTCTGGTAGAATTCGGCTGTGAATCCCTCTGGTCCTGGACTTTTTTTGGTTGGTAGGCTATTAATTATTGCCTCAATTTCAGAACCTGTTATTGTCTATTCAGAGATTCAGCTTCTTTCTGGTTTAGTCTTGGGAGGGTGTATGTGTCCAGGAATGTATCCATTTCTTCTAGATTTTCTAGTTTATTTGCATAGAGGTATTTATAGTATTCTCTGATGGTAGTTTGTATTTCTGTGGGGTCAGTGGTGATATCCCCTTTATCACTTTTTATTGAGTCTATTTGATTCTTCTCTTCCTCATTAGTCTTGCTAGTGGTCTATCTATTTTGTTGATCTTTTGAAAAAAAAAAAAAAACATCTCCTGGATTCATTGACTTTTTGGAAGGATTTTTTTTGTCTCTATCTCCTTCAGTTCTGCTTTGGTTCTGCTCTGATCTTAGTTATTTCTTACCTTCTGTTAGATTTTGAATTTGTTTGTTCTTGCTTCTCTAGTTATTTTAATTGTGATCTTAGGGTGTTTATTTTAGATCTTTCCTGCTCTCTCCTGTGGGCATTTAGTGCTATTAATTTCCCTCTACACACTGCTTTAAATGTGTCCCAGAGATTCTGGTACATTGTGTCTTTGTTCTCATTGGTTTCAAAGAACATCTTTATTTCTGCCTTCATTTCATTATTTACCCACTAGTCATTCAGGAGCAGGTTGTTCAGTTTCCATGTAGTTGTGTGGTTTTGAGTGAGTTTCTTAATCCTGCGTTATAATTTTATTGCATTGTGTTCTGAGAGACAGTTTGTTGTGATTTCTGTTCTTTTACATTTGCTGAGAAATGTTTTGCTACCTACTATGTGGTCAGTTTTAGAATAAGTGTGATGTGGTGCTAAGAATGTATATTCTCTTGATTTGGGATGTAGAGTTCTGTAGATGTCTATTAGGTCCTCTTAGTCCAGAGCTGAGTTCAAGTGCTAGAGATCCTTGTTAACCTTCAGTCTCATTGATCTGTCTAATATTGACAGTGGAGTATTAAAGTCTCTGATTATTATGTGTGGGAGTCTAAGTCTCTTTGTATGTCTCTAAGGATTTGCTGTATGAATCTGGGTGTTCCTGTATTGGGTGCATATATATTTAGGATAGCTCTTCTTGGTGAATTGATCCCTTTACCATTATGTGGTGACCTTCTTGGTCTCTTTTGATCTTTGTTGGTTTAAAATCTGTTCTATCAGAGACTAGGATTGCAACCCCTGCTTTGTTTTGCTTTCCATTTGTTTGGTAGATCTTCCTTTATCCCTTTATTTTGAGCCTATGTGTGTCTTTGCATGTGAGATGGATCTCCTGAATACAGCAAACTGATGAGTCTTGACTCTTTATTCAATTTGCCAGTCTGTGTCTTTTAATTGGGGCGTTTAGCCAATTTACGTTTAACGTTAATGTTAATGTTGTTATGTTTGAACTTGAGATGGTCATTATGATGTTAGCTGGTTATTTTGCTGATTAATTGATGCAGTTTCTTCATAGCATCAATGTTCTTTACCATTTGGCATGTTTTTGCAGTGGCTGGTACCAGTTGTTCCTCTCCATGTTTAGCACTTCCTTCAGGAGCTCTTGTAAGGCAGGCCTGGTGGTGGCAAAATCTCTCAGCATTTGCTTGTCTGTAAGGGATTTTATTTCTCTTTCACTTATGAAGCTTAGTTTGGCTGGTTATGAGATTCTGGATTGAAAATGCTTTTCTCTAAGAATGTTGACTATTGGCCCCCACTCTCTTCTTACTTGTAGGACTTCTGCCGAGAGATCCTCTGTTAGTCTGATGGGCTTCCCTTTGTGGGTAACCTGACCTTTCTCTCTGGCTGCTCTTAACATTTTTTCCTTCATTTCAACCTTGGTGAATCTGACAATTATGTGTCTTGGAGTTGCTCTTCTTGAGGAGTATCTTTCTGATGTCCTCTGTATTTCCTGAATTTGAATGTTGGCCTGCCTTGCTAGGTTGGGGAAGTTCTCCTGGATAGTATCCTGAAGAGTGTTTCTAACTTGGTTCTATTCTCCCTGCCACTTACTGATACACCAGTGAAACATGTATTTGGTCTTTTCACATAGTCCCATATTTCTTGGAAGCTTTGTTGGTTTTTTTTTTTTTTCACTCTTTTTTCTCTAATCTTGTGTTCTCACTTTATTTCATTAATTTGATCTTCAGTCACTGATATCCTTTCTTCCACTTGATCAAGTCAGCTATTGAAGCTTATGCCTGCATCATGAAGTTCATGTGTCATGGCTTTCAGCTCCATCATGTCATTTAAGGTTTTCCCTACACTGTTTATTCTAGTTAGCCATTTGTCTAACCTTTCCCCAAGGTGTTTAGTTTCCTTGTGATGGGTTAGAACATGCTCCTTTAGCTTGGAGAAGTTTGTTATTACCGACCTTCTGAAGCCTACTTCTGTCAACTCATCAAACTCATTCTCCGTCCAGTTTTGTTCTCTTGCTGGTGAGGAGCAGGGATCCTTTGGAGGAGAAGGGGTGCTCTGTTTATTGGAATGTTCAGCTTTTCTGCTCTGGTTTCTCCCCATCTTTGTGGTTTTATCTACCTTTGGGCTTTGATGTTGGTGACCTACAGATGGGGTTTTGTTGTGGATGTCCTTTTTGTTGATGTCGATGCTATTCCTTTCTGTTTGTTAGTTTTCCTTCTAACAGTCAGACCCATCAGTTGCAGGTCTGTTAACATTTGCTGGAGATCCACTCCAGACCCTGTTTGGGTGTCACCAGCGGAGGTCGCAGAACAGTAAATGTTGCTGCCTGATCCTTCCTCTGGAAGCTTCGTCCCAGAGTGGCACCCGCCTGTTTGAGGTGTCTGTCGGCCCCTACTGGGAGGTTTTTCCCAGTCAGTCTACACAGGGATCAGGGACCCACTTGAGGAGACAGTCTGTCTGTTCTCGGAACTCGAATGCCATGCTAAGAGAACCACTGCACTCTTCAGAGCCATCAGAAAAGGATGTTTAAGTCTGAAGAAGCTGTCTGCTGCCTTTTGTTCTATGCCCTGCCCCCCGAGGTGGAATCTAAAGAGGCAGTGGGCCTTGCTGAGCTGCAGTGGGCTCCATCCAGTTCATGCTTCCTGGCCTCTTTGTTTACACTGTGAGGTACTCAAGCCTCAGCAATGGCGGATGCCCCTCCCCCCATCAAGCTGTGGCATCACAGGTCAATCTCAGTAAGCAAGGCTCTGTGGACATGGAACCACTGAGCCAGGCACGGGAGGGTATCTCCTGGTCTGCAGGTTGCTAAGACTGTTGGAAAAGCACAGTATTTAGTCAGACTGTTTTTCATAGTCTAGGTTAAGTATTCAAAAATATTTTTACATCATACCTCCTCTAGTTTATGACTTCACTTCTGTTTTAACATCAGGTTAATTTGTTGTGCAAATTTAAAGGTAAATTGTCATATCTCTTTTTGATCTTGAAAATTAAGAATCCCAGGTAGTTTCTATTTTATAAGAATAATAGCTTTTTTTGTAATAACAAATATAAAATAATTAATATGCTTTTCTCATATGTATACAAATTAAACCATGATAAATCAAGCAAACGATTTTCCCCCAGTGCATAGATTCAATTTTAGATGGTACTACCACTGCTAAGCTTAGCATTTAAAAATATACACAAAACTATAGGCCCATTTAATTAAGAAAATTTCTCTATTTTCAGAGAGGAGAAACTTCTTAAGAAGCTAGTAATAACATTTCTTCAGTTTCTTTAATTCAGTTCCAACACTTTGGAATTTAGACACTTAAAAAATCTAGGATTTTTTAGAATAATCATAAGCGGCCAGGCGTGATGGCTCATGCCTGTAATCCCAGCACTTTGGGAGGCCGAGGCAGGTGGATCACAAGGTCAGGAGATTGAGACCAGCCTGGCTAACACGGTGAAACCCCGTCATACTAAAATCACAAAAAAAATTAGCTGGGCATGGTGGCGAGCACCTGTAGTCCCAGCTACTCGGGAGGCTGAGGCAGGAGAATGTTTGAACCCTGGAGGCAGAGCTTGCAGTGAGCCGAGATCGCACCACTGCACTCCAGCCTGGGCAACAGAGTGAGACTCTGTCTCAAAACAACAACAACAACAACAACAACAACAACAACAACAACAAAAAGAATAATCTATTATCATCATTAAGCCTCTAGAATTAAAGAAGTGAGGAAGTAGTATGGCAAAGATTAAGATATCTTAAAAGTTTTTCCTTCATTAATTGTGTAAGACAGTCCTAACCAGAGCTTGAATCTGAAAATTAGGCAGAGAAGTGGAAGCAATTAGGAAATATCCAATGTAAATTCTAGAACTGAAAAATATGATAACAGTAATTTAAAATACATTGCCTGCAGATTAAACAAGACATTGTTGAAAAGAAAATACATGACCTGGAACACAGGTCACAAGGAAACAGCCAGATTCAAGCTCTGGTTAGGACTGCCAGTATTATGTTGAAAAAGGTATGAAAGCAGGCACCCTTGTCCTGTTCCAGATCTTAGAGCAAAATTTATCAATTTTCTTCCATTAATTACAATGTTAACTATGAGATTGTCATGTGTGGCCTTTATTATTTTGAGATATTCTTCTAACCCAGTTTGTTGAAGGTTTTTATAATAAAGATATTTTGAGTTTTATTGAATCTCTTCTCAGCATCTATTAAAATGCTCATGTGGCTTTTGTTTTCAGTTAATGTGATGTATCATGTTTATTGATTTGCTTATGTTGAACTATCCTTGCATTTCTGAGATAAATCCCACTTAGTCACAATGAGTAATCTTTTTAATATTTACTTAAATTTGACTTGCTGATATTTTGTTGAGATTTTTATATCTATGTTCATTATGAATATTGACCTGTAGTTTTCTTGTTTTTATGGTGTCCTTTTCTGGCTTTGGTATCAGGATAATGCTGGCCTCATAGAATGAGTGGGGAAGTATTCTTTCTTCATTTTTTAAAAGAGTTCAACTAGAATTGCTATTAATTATTCTTTTAGTATTTGGTAAAATTCAGCAGTAAAGGCATCAGGTCCTAGGATTTTCTTTGATGGGTGACCTTTTTTTATTATGGCTTCAGTTTTGTTGCTTATTATTGGTTTGCTGAG
>NC_045438.1:98043933-98096880 GCF_002776525.5 Piliocolobus tephrosceles | reverse complement strand
ATGTTTTAATACATACATTGTGACATAGGCATATCATGGAAAATACGGTGTTCATTCCTTCAAGCATTTATCCTTTGAGTTACAAACAATTGCATTATGCCCTTTAAGTAATTTTAAAATATACAATTAAGTTACTATTGACTATAGTTACCCTATTATGCTATTAAATGGTAGGTCTTACTCTTTTTTTTCTATTTTTTTAATATCCATAAACCATCCCCATCTATACTCACCCAGTTTCCTACAACCCTTCCCAGTCTCTGGTAACCCTCCTTCTACACTCTGTGTTCATGATTTCAATTGTTTCAATGTTTGGATCCTACAAATAAGTGAGAACATGTCATGTTTATCTTTCTGTGGCTAGCTTATTTCACATAGCAAAATGATCTCCAGTTCTATCTATGTTCTTGCAAATCACTGGATCTCATTCTTTTTTATGGCAGAATAGTACTCTATTGTGTATACGTACCATGTTTTCTTTATGTATTCATCTGTTGATGGGCACAGGTTGCCTCCAAATCTTCACTATTGTTAACAGTGCTGCAACAAGCATGGCAGTGCAGATATCTCATTGATATACTGCTTTTCTTTCTTTTAAGTATATACACAGCAGTGGCATTGCTGGATCACATGCTAGCTCAATTTTTAGCTTTTTAAGGAAATTCCAAAGTGTTTTCCATAGTGGTTGTACTAATTTACATTCTCACTAATGGTGTACAAGGGTTCCCTTTTCTCCAGATCGTCACCAGCATTTGTAATTGCCTTGTCTTTTGGATATAAGCCATTTTAACTGGGGTGTGATTATATCTCATTGTAGCTTTGACTTGCGCTTTTCTGATATCAGTACTGTTGGGCACCTTTTCATATGCCTGATTGCCATTCGTAGGTCTTGATAAATGTCTATTCAAGTATTTTGCCTAGTTTTTGATTGGATTATTCCTTTTTTTTGCAGTCATTTGAACCCCTTATATATTGTGATTATTAATGCCTTGTCAGCTACATAGTTTGCAAATATTTTCTCACTTTCTGTGGATTGTCTCTTCACTTTGCTGATTGTATCCTTTGTTGTGCAGAAGACTGTTAACTTGATGTGATCCCATTTGTCTATTGCTTTGATTTCCTGTGCTTGTAGGGTATTGCTCAGGAAATTTTTGCACAGACTGATGTCCTGGAGAGTTTCCCAATGTTTTCTCGTAGTAATTTCATAGTTTGAGGTCTTAGATTTGTTTAAATAATTTTGATTTGATTTTCATGTGAGAGACAGTCGAGTTTCATGTCTTTGCATATGGATATCCAGTTTTCCCAGAACCATTTATTGAAGAGACTGTCTTTTCTCTAGTGTATATTCTTGGTACTTGTGTCAAAAATGAGTTCACAGTAGGTGTGTGGACTTGTTTCTGGGTTCTCTATTCTGTTCCACTGGTCTATGTGTCTGTTTTTATGCCAGTACCATGCTGTTTTGGTTATTGTAGCCCTTTAGTATAATTTAAAGTCAGTTAATGTCATTCCTCCAGTTTTGTTCTTTTTGCTTAGGATGGCTTTGGCTACTCTGGGTCTTTTGTTCCATATACATTTTAGAATTGCTTTTTCTGTTTCTGTGAAGAATGTCATTTGTATTTTTATAAAAATTGTATCGAATCTGTGAATTGCTTTGGGTAGTACAGACATTTTAACAATATTGATTCTTTCAGTCCATTATGCTCATGGATATTGAAATTGGAAAGATATTGGAATATCTTTCCAATTTTTTGTGTCTTGTTCAGTTTATCTCATTATTTGTTTTATAGTTGTCATTATAGAGATATTTAACTTTTATGGTTAATTCCTAGTTATTTAATTTTATTTGTGGCTATTGTAAAGGGAGTACTTTCATTATTTCTTTTTCAGATTGTTCACTGTTGGCATATAGAAATGCTACTGATTTTTGTATGTTGATTTTGTATCAAGCAACTTGACTGAATTTGTTTATCAGTTTGAATAGTTTTGTGGTGTTGTCTCTAGTTTTCTCCAAATCTAAGATCATATCAGCTGCAAAGAAACATAATTTGCATTTTTCATTTCCAATTTGGATGCCCCTCACTTTTTTTCTTGTCTAATTGCTCTAGCTAAGACTTTCAGTACTATGTTATACAACAGTGGTGATAATGGGCATTCTTGTCATATTCCAGATCTAAGAGGAAAGGCTCTGATTTTCCTCCTATTTAATGTAATGCTAGCTGTGGGCCTATCATATATGACTTTTACTATGTTGAGTTATATTTCTTCTACACCAAGCTTTTTGACGATTTCTATCACGAAGAGATGAGATGTTGAACTTTATCAAATGCTTTTTCAGCATCAACTGAAATGATCATATGAGTTTTGTTCTTCTTTCTGTTGATACAATGTATCACCTTGATTGATTTGCATATGTTGAAACATCCTTGCATCCCAGCGATAAATCCCACTTGGCATGATGAATGATCTAGTGTATTGTTGAATTCAGTTTGGTAGTATTTTGTTGAGGTTTTCCGAATCAACATTTATCAATGATCTTGGCCTGTAATATTCTTTTTTTGATGCGTCATTGTCTGATTTGGGTATCAGGCAATACTGGCGTCATAGAATCAGTTAGGAAGTATACTCTCTTCCTCTACTTTTTGGAATAGTTTGAATATGATTGGTTTTAGTTCTTTAAATGTTTGGTAGAATTCAGCAGTGAAGCCATCACATCCAGGGATTTTCTTTACCAGAAGACTTTTTATCATGGTTGCAATCTTGTTATGTGTTTTTGGTCTGTTTGAGTTTTGGATTTCTTCCTGGTTCAATCTTGTATGAATCTAAGAATTTCATTTATTCTAGATTTTCCAGTTTATTGGGATGTAGTTACTCATAGTAGCCACTAATGATCCTTTCAATTTCTGCAGTATCAGTTGTAATGTCTTCTTTTTTCATTGCTGATTTTGTTTATTTGTGTGTTCTCTCTTTGTATCTTAGTCTGGCTAAAAGTTTGTTAGTTTTGTTGAAGTTTTCAACAAACCAACTTTTTTTTTTTTTTTTTTTTGGGAAGAGGGAATTCACATTTATTGAGTTCTTTTATGTTACAGGCACAACTGGGTTCTATACATTAGTGACCAGTTTTTGTTGTTGCTGTTTTTATATCAATGATCAGGGGTGTGTGTGTATGTGTGTGTGTTTACATACATATATTTATGTATAGGATAACAGGGAAACAAGATAAAGTGACTTAGACACTAGACAACCAAGGGTTAAATGTAAATGCTAGGACATGACTCTACATATTTATAATATCCCTGACTTCAGATTCTACAGTAATAGGTAGCTGGTAATTCTATAAATAATGTTGATTTTCCATGTTCATTGTTCCTAATGTTGCAGACTAATGCATATGCCATGGTAACATCTATTTCAAATCAATTTCCTACAAATGCTTTCATTGATCTTTTGAATTTTTTTTCATTTCCCTTTCATTTATTTGTACTCCATTCTTTATTTCTTTTCTTATACTAGCTTTGGGTTTGATCTTCTCTTGCTTTTTTAGTTCTTATCATGCACCATCAGATTGTTCATTTGAGGTTTTTCCTCTTTTTTGATATGGGAACTTAGAGCTATAAAATTCCCTCTTAGTAGTGCTTTTGCTGTATCCCCTAGGTTCTGGTATGCTGTGTTCCCATTATCATGTGTTTCATGATTTTTTTTTTTATTTCCTTCTTGATTTCTCCATTTATCCACTGGTCATTGAGGAACATATTGTTCAATTTCCTTGCATATATATAGCTTCCAAACTTCCTCTTGTTATTAATTTTTAGTTTTATTCTATTGTAATCAGAGAAGATGCTTGATATTATTTCAGTTTTTTGAATGTTTTAAGACTGGTTTTGTGCTGAAAAACCAATCTTAAAACATTGAAAATGATTTTCATGTGCTGAGGAAAAGAATAGGTATTCTGCAGCTTTTGGATGAAATGTTTGGTAAATAACGATTAGATTCATTTGGTCTGCAATGCAGATTAAGTTTGATGTTTCCATGTTGATTTTCTGTTTGGAAGATCTGTCCAGTATTGAAAAGAGGGTTTTTAAGTCTCCAGCTATTATTGTATTGGGACCTATCTCTCTTTTTAGCTTTAATAATATTTCATTTACATATCTGGGTGCTCAAGTGGTGGGTGAATATATATTTTAAGTTGTTATATCCTTTTGCTGATTTGACCCCTTTATCATTATATGTAGTTGACCTTCTTTGTCTTTTCTAGATTTTGTGCAGCAATCTGTTCAGTCTTCTATAAGCGTAGCAACTCCTGCTCTTTTCTTGGTTACCATTTACATGGAATATCTTTTTCCATCCATTTATTTCCAGTCTATATGTGTCTTTATAGGTGCAGTGTGTTTCCTGTAGACAACAGATTAATGGGTCTTGTATTTTTTAAAATCATTCTGCCATGGTATGTCTTTTAATCAGAGAGTTTAGTCCATTTACATTTACTGTTATTATTGAAAAGTAGAGACTGACTCTTGCCCATTTTGTTATTTGTTATCTGGTATTCTCTTCTTTCTTTCCTTTCTTCCTGTCTTCCTCTAGTGAAGGTAATTTTCTCTGGTGATATGATTTAGCTTCTGCCTTTTATGTTTTGTGTTTGAAGTTACCATGAGGCTTGCAAATACTACCTTATAATCCATTAATTTAACCTGATAACAACTTAACACTGTTTGCATCAGGAAACAAGCAAGAAGAAAACTAATAAAAACTCTGTGACTTAACTTCATTCCTCAACTTTTTAACTTTTTGTTGTATTTATATTTCATTGTACTTTGTCTTGAAAAGTTGTGGTTATTATTTTTGATTGGCTTATCATTTAATCTTTCTATTTAGAATAACAGTAGTTTACACATCCCAGTTACAGTGTTGTAATATTCTACGTTTCTCTGTGTACTTACTACTGCCAGTGAGTTTTGTACCTTCATGTGATTATTTATGGCTCATTAATGTCCTTTGCTTTCTGATTGAAATACTCTCTTTTGCATTCTTGTAAGACACGTCTGGTATTGATGAAATCCCTCAGCTTTTATTTTTCTGAGGTGGTCTTTATTTCTCCTTTATGTTTGAAGGATATTTTCACCAGATACACTATTCTAGGGTAAAAGTTATTTTCCTTTTGCACTTTAAATATATCATGCCACACTCTCTTGACCTGTAAGGTTTCCACTAAAAAGTCTGTTGCCAGACATATTGGAGCTCCTTGTATGTTATTTTTTTCTTTTCTTTTCTCTTGCTGCTTTTAGGATATTTTCTTTTTTTTTTTTTTTCTAGCTACCCACATGGCATCACAGAATGCAAAGTTGGGAGGAGGTACACCCAGTTGGTTCTGTGAGATGTATGAGCCAGTCCTACATCATTGTTTATAATTCTTGGAAAGCCAGTTGGGTGGTAGGTACTTGGATAAGCCTTTTTTTTTTATTTTATTATTATTTTTTTTATTATACTTTAAGTTCTAGGGTACATGTGCATAACGTGCAGGTTTGTTACATATTGGGAGTTTGACTATCAAATGCCTTGAGGTAGTTTTTTTTGGGGGGGGGTTAAATTTGCTTGGTGTTCTATAACCTTCTTGTACTTGGATATTGCCATCTTTCCTAGGTTTGGAAAGTTCTCTGTTATTATCCTGTTGAATAAACTTTCTACCTCTATCTCTTTCTCTACCTCCTCTTTAAGATTTTCTAGATCTTGTAAGTGTGCTTGTTTTTCATTTCTTTTTTCTTTTGTCTCCTCTGTGTATTTTCAAATAGCCTGTCTTCAAGCTCACTGATTCTTTCTTCTGCTTGATCCAATTTTTCTTTTTAAGGTCTCTGATGCATTCTTTAGTATGCCTATTGCAATTTTCAGATGCAGAATTTCTGTTTGATTCTTTTTAAATTATTTTATCTCTTTGTTAAATTTATCTGCTAGAATTATGAATTCCTTTTCGTATTATCTTGAATTTCTTTGAGTTTGCACAACACTGCTATTCTGAATTCTCTGTCTGAAAGCTCACATATCTCTCTTTTTCTAGGATTTGTCCCTGGTGCCTTATTTAGTTCACTTGGTGAGGTCATGTTTTTCTGGATGGCGTTGATGCTAGTAGATATTCTTCAGTGTCTGGGCATTGAAGAGTTAGGTATTTATTGTAGTCTTCACTGTCTAGGCTTACTTGTAGCCATATTTCTTGGGAAGGCTTTCCAGATATTTGAACGAACTTGGGCGTTGTGATTTAAACTGTATCTGCTTTAGAGAGCACCCCAAGCCCAATAATGCTGTGGTTCTTTCAGACTCATAGAGGTGTGACTTTTATGGTCTTGGATAAGAGGTCCAGGAGAATTCATGGATTACCAGGCAGAGGCTCTTGTTCTTTTTTCTTACTTTATCCCAAACATACAGGGTCTTTCTCTCTGTTCTGAGACACCTAAAGATGGAACTGGAGTGACACAAGTACCCTTGTGACCACCACCACTATGACTGTGCTGGGTCAGACCTGAAGCCAGCATAGCGCAGTGTATCACCCAAGGCCTGCTATAACCATATCTGGGCTATTTCCTATGGCTGCTTATGGCCTTGGGGCTCTACTGTCAGCAGGTGGCAAAGCCACCCAGGCCTGTGTCCTTTCCTTCAGTGCGATAATGTCCCCCACACCCCGGGTGGCTGCCGAAGTGCCGTCAGTGAGTCAGGGACTAGGGTCAGAAATCTTAGAAGTCTACCTGGTGTTTTATCATATTGCAGCTGAGCTGGCATTGAAACCACAAGGTGCAGTACTTCCCATTCTTCCCTCTCCCTTCTAAAGTCAGATGAGCCTCAACCCATAGCCATCGCTACCCCGGGCCATGAGGAGTGCTGCCAGACTACTGTCAGTATTCCATTAAGGCCCAAGGTCTCTGAAGTCAGCTTGTGGTGAATGCTGTCTGGCCTGGGACTCAGCTTTTAGGGCAATGGGATCCCCTCTGGCCCAGGGTAGGTCTAGAATTGCCATCCAAGAGTCAAGTCCTAGAATCAGAGACCCCAAAAGCCAACTTGGTGCTCTACCACACTATGGCTATAGTAGTACCTAAGGTGCACAACAAAGTCCCCTTTCGTTTTCCCTCTGATTTTCTCAAGCAAAAGGCATTTTGCCCCATAGCCACACCAGCTGGTAATGTGCTGAATCTCACCTTAAGTCAGCAAGTCTCAGAGGCTCACCCAAGGCCCTCCATGTAGTCTCTGGGTATTGTGCTGGTTATTCAGAGTCCAAGGGCTCTTTAGTAAGCAGATGATGAATGCTGGCAGAACTGGGTCCTTTCCTTCAAGCAGGTTCCCTTCAGACCCAGGGTGTGTCTAGAAATACCACCTTGGAGCTAGGACCTGAAACAAGGGACCTCAAGTCTCTTACCTATACCCTATCCTCCTGTGGCTGAGCAGGTATCCAAGATGCAAGACAAAGTTCTCACCACTCTTTCCTCTCTTCTCCTCGAGTGGAGGAAGGGCCTTTTTTGGAGCCACAAGCGATGCATTCTGGGGTTAGAGGAGGGGTGATGCCAACACTCTATTGGCAACCCCAGTTGGTGTCTTAGTATGTTGCGTGCCCTCACAGTCCCCTAGTCCCTCTGGGGCTAGTTAAGTCCTAGGACTCATCTAAGAGTCGCAGTCCTTACGGCCTAGACTGCTTTTCAAGTTTACTTAGATACTGACAGCACTTTGGCCCTTGGTGGTGAGGTTTGTGGGCACTCAACTGTGGACCTCTGGGATTAGTGATTCCCCTCTGGCTAGGGCTGGTTTAAATGCTCCCCCTGTGGTGGGCATCAACTGAGTTTGGTCTGGCTTTCCTTTCTACTCCAACTGAACAGCACTGAGTTCAGTGCCTCACAGTTGCTTTGTTCCTCCTACCCTGGTGCCCAGAGAGGTTCTCTGCACCATGTAGACTCTGCCAGGGGTAGAAAGAGGGTAGCATCCAAAAATTCAGCCCTGTTTTTTCTATCTCTTCAGTTCCTCTTTCAACAATATGAAGTTAAAACCAGAATCATGAGTCCTCACCTAACTTTTGGTTCTTATGAAGGTGTTTTTTTTCTGTGTAGATAGTTTTTAACTTGGTGTCCTTGGAGGAGGATGATCAGTGGAGTTTTCTATTCTGCCGTCTCTCTCCACTTCTCTCACTGTGGTTTTGATTTGTGTTTCTCTAGTAATTAGTGATGCTGAGCAATTTTTTCACATGTTTATTGTCCACGTGTATGTCTTCTTTTGAAAAGTATCTGTTAATGTTCTTTGCCCACTTTTTAATAAGGTGATTTGTTTTTTGTTTGTTCATTTGTTTAAGTTCCTTATACATTATTGAAATTAGACCTATTTGGTTGCATGGTTTGCAAATATTTTCTCCCATTCTGTACATCATCTATTTACTCTGTTAATAGTTTCATTTGCTATGCAGAAGCTCTTTGATTTGATTAGGTTTCACTTACTTTTTGCTTTTGTTGCAGCTTCTTTTGGCATCTTTGTCATGAAATTTTTGCCAGGACTTATATTCAGAATGGTATTTCCTAGATTTTCTTCCAGAATTTTTATAGATTTTAGGTTTTACATTTAAGTCTTTAAGTCATCTTGAGTTGATTTTTGTATATGGTGTAAAGAAGGGGTCTAGTTTCAATCTTCTGCATATGGCAAGTCAGTTATCTTAGCACCATTTATTAAAAAGGGAGTGCCATGAGAAAATAATTTTTATAATTCATTTGTTGGAATCAGGTTTTAAACAAGGTTCACATATTGTATTTGGTTAGAATGTCTTAAGTTTATTTTAATCTATGGTAGTTTACTCTTAATGCTACTTTTTTAATATAAAAAGTTTATTTTTTTATAATAGAATTGCTATAACATAAAGTTATAAATAATAAAAAAGTTGCATATCAATTAATTAATAGCATTCTGTTTTCTTTACTTGTGATGTAGTAAAAATGGTGCATCTCATAATGACACTTTGCTCTGATGAAAGAGAATAAAAGTCAGTTAAGTTTTTCTGTGTTCCAGCTTCCTCTGCTGTACAACTAGAAGATTTGATAAGAAATTCTGGGGATCTTTCTCATTCTAAAAGTCTATGAATTTACACATATGAAAAGATCTTATAAGCTAAGCTAAGCTAGTAGAAACAGATCTAAGTAACTTCTTTGCCTTCCTTGAAGTAAACTTAGAATATCTGTACATGTCTCCCAAGCAAGTTCAATTTCACAGTGTTGGAGTATAACATCTATACTAAAGATTTTGTGGGTGATACAGAATGTAGTGTCATAGGTTATAAAGCAAACCTTAAAAAACAAAGCCACTAAAAGTTCTTGTTCCATCCCTCTCCAACTTCTTTTTTAGCGTCTGCTTTTTCTATTGAAACTCATCATCACAGGTTCTTCAGTTTCATTTTATCCTTCTCTGCTTCCTGGAATTCTTATCAAATATTTATATCTTTACATTTTCTCAAGCTTCTCTTTATTGCCTTTTTATCCTCATACCCACCACACTGATCATCAAACAAGCTACTTCTTTAGAAGGCAAGTGGGAAACTGGGAGGTTTTCTTCATAATAAATAATATTTTACAGGTACATTTATACTGAATTTATGCCCTTATGAAGCACCTATGTGCCAGAAACTAGGCAATATGCTAAGAATAAAAAATCTTCTCTTTTCCTCATGAATTTATAGCCAAATTACTCACCTGAATTAGAAAGAAGTCAAGGTTATGTATGAAATAAAAGACAGTGTGGTGTGATTTTTTTAAAAAAAGATAATTCATAATTTATTCCACTTTGCAGTCATTAGATCTCCATGGAATATTTGCATATTCCCTTAGTGTTTGTGGGTGATAGAAAGCTACTGGGAAGCCAGAATTCTCCTGCCAGGATTCCATCAGGAGTTACATTCTGGCTCTATGTCCCAGTGTGTGCTCAAAGCAGGATGAGAAAGCTTTGCCACAGGAAATGAGATAATGCATCTATGAGCTAATTTATCTTCTCAGGAAAATACATTACTTTAAGATGTATCTTTGTGCTCTACACATTTTAACAGACACACAGCAGTTACCCTTGGTTTTTACCCTTGGTTTTTCTTCTTTAGTGTCACTGATTCACAATCATAATTAGAAATGCCAAATGCATCTTTATGTGAAACAAAAGAATTTTTTTCTTATTTTTATAGACAAAATCACCCAAAATGACATATTTTTCTTCATAAAAGACAGCATTTTGGTGTAGGAAAGAGAGTTAGTGTGCTATGGAGTTAGAAGACCTGGATTCCACCATTTAAAAGCCGTGTGACCTTAAGCCAGTCCCTGAGCCTGTTTATTCATCTATTAAATGAAAAATGAGAATCTCTCTAATTCATGAAAACTTTGAGAAGATTAAATTAGATAAGGTGAATGAAAAGAATTTCAAATATACAAATCACACGCAAACAAGGCTTGGCTTATTAGTTTACTGGGAGCAGATTACTACTTTAAATCTTAATACCCTCTCTTTCAGGTTAATATACAAAAATACATACAAAACACTTAAAATGTAAAAAGAGGTAGTGACATCACTTGCTGACTTAAGTCTGAACTCAAGTTAGTTAACCTGCCTATATATGGAAAAATTTCCATTTAAATGGAAACATTTCACTAGCCCACAAACAGCCTTAGATGTGGTTTCCTGTTTACCTTTAAATGGATGTTGTGGTTTCTTCTTAATGATTGGAGGAAGTTCCAAATTTTGGTGAAATGCTCTCATTTAAACGTAGAGCAGGATATGAAAAAGAATGATTAACTTGTGGCTCTGATTGATGTTGTATATTTCACACACAGCTGGATACGTCTATTAATATAATAATTAAATTTTTATTTCACTAATTTATTTTTTCTGTTCATGAATATTAATTACTATGTCCTAAGCATTGTTGTAGAGATTAATAATGACAATAATGAAGAAGATATTGTTCTTGTTTTCAAGGAGTTGCTAATTTAGTTTAGAAAATAGGAAAATAAATCAGTGATTGCAGTATAAAGTGTTAACTGTCTTTAGAAGTTGGTGTGGTCTGTTTGATATTAGATGTTTCTTGGCTGCTACCTCTGGAGTAATTTTTAACGGTGTTACGTAAGAATTCCGTTGTTCACATAAGTACGCAATGGAAGGTCTACTTTTCAGCTCAGATTCATTTATTGTTTCCCACCCTCTTTCCACAACCCAGAAGGTACTTAGTGAGTCTCCTTAAGTGACAAAGAGTATTTGACTCTTTCCATTAGAATTACTCATGGTTTCTTTTCCCTAGTCTAATATTCACAATATTTCTGCTAGAACAGAGAGAAGACAGTCCTCAGAAATACAAACACAAATTATTTAGTTTAGTTAAATTACAAGGCCGCAGCGTTGCATATTCACAGGCAATATTTTGTTGAGTAAAATGGCAGGAAGGCAAAACTTTTATAGAAACCAGCTGATAATTCAACATTTAAAAACTGTGATGTGAAAATGTACAAGTGAAAGACGATTTCTTAGAAATGCAGTAATCTTTTAGCAACCATATCAGTGCTGATAGCAGGGGACAAGAGGGTCACAAAGAGATTCCAGAAAAGAATTTGTTATTTGTCTTGCTTACTCTGGGTTAGTTATTACCAGTTTTCTGGTAAGGAAGAACTAGAGGTAGATATCAGAACTTACTAAATATACCACAGGTCATTGTTTAGTGGCTACTATTTTCACAGGGGTATGTGAAAAATGTAACTCCTTCCCTTTTCTTGCATGTCAATTTGAGCTCACTTAGCCCTCTTTCTGCTAGATAGTAGGAAACTTTATCTAGATAATTCCAGGTGAACCTAGACATCATCCAATGTTTCACCAAGTGTTTTTTTTTTTTTTTTGAATTCCAGTTTCCCTGTCCTCCTCTTCATGAAAGCATCTAAGATCTCCAGCTTTGGCATAACTATCAATCCATGCTGACACCTGTCCAGATGCCTGTGTTTGCCTGTTTGAGCTCTGCTCCTGGTGACATGACCTTTCCAGATCTACAGATTGCTTCTTAGCTAATATCAGGCTCCTTTGCTGTTTTGCTTGCCACTTTAAGATGGGACTGCAGAAGACTCCCTGGGTTACAAGCTCGCTGGCCAGGCTCCCCTGCAACCATTCTGTCCCCACTTTACCATGGAGGTAGGAGAAACTTTGGCAAGGTTGCCACCCTTACAGTCTGGCCAGGCAGTCTGCACACTTCTACCCTGGCACTCCTCTAAATCTATCTTTCACTAGAGCTCTGCCTGGGGCACTGCCTGGTGCCCTCCCCCTTCTAGGCCCTAAGGGTCTTTAGCTAGTTTCGAGGTGGAAGGTGGTGACAAAAAATTCCCCTGTTATCACATTTTCCTTTTTTTTAATTTATTTTTTATTTATTTATTTTTTTTATTTTTATTTATTTTTTATTATACTTTAAGTTCTAGGGTACATGTGCATAACGTGCAGGTTTGTTACATATGTATACTTGTGCCATGTTGGTGAAATATTACTATTATACAGCTAGACTGTGCTTTCAAAATGAAAATCTGATAATTTTATGTCTTGTTTGCCCCCTGATTCTGCACACTTTGGGGGTGATGGAAGACTTATATTTAGTTCTATCAGGTAGTATGAAAAAACACAGTACTGTGAAGAGAAGCAGCTTTTCTTGACAATGTGCATAGTCATTCTTGAGAATTCTGCTGTTGTCTTCATAAAATTCTGGGGTTAGTAATGCCTCCAGGTGTCTTTGCAGGTAAATATATCTACTAGGTTTCCTTTCAGATGCAGCTTTAATGCTCAGGGCTGGTAAAGCTGGTAAGAACTATTCTTTAGTTAGACTTCCATCTAACAATTTATCTGTGCCTAGAGTAGTAACAGCTGCTTGTGTGAAGACAGCAAAGAATTAGGAGGAATTATGTTAACATTTTACTTCAGAGACAGGTTTAATTTATTTTACTACATGTGCCTCTTTAGATATGGAGCCAGAGTAATTTATTGCTGCAAGAATGACCACTTCATTGGAAACTTGTTAAGGAAAATGCCTGTATATTAAACATCACCTTAGTCCTTACTTGTAGAAGAGCACATAATAGTCCCTTAAATTTTATTGAATGAGTAGAATTTCAGGCTACAATGTACCAACTTGCCCTCTAAGTTTTGTCAGGTAATGTTGGTATATTTTTCAAACATTTCTTAGGACTGTCAAAAAAAAAAAAAAACAGAGACAGAAATTAAAATGGTGAAGGGAAATTTTATTCAGGACTGTTGCAATAGGGGAAGAGAGACACCCATATAGAACTGTGCTTCATTCTAAATACATCAGGGATAAGTAGGGATTTATAGCCGAAGAGCAGGGATCAGAAAATTTTTAAGAAGAGATATCAAGTCTGGGGGAAATTCTGGCAGAACCAACCTAACAGGATTCCTGTTGAAAACAGGCCAGGGTGATCAGCTAACAGGAGTGGGCAGAGAAAAATTTTGATTAGATATTGAGGATGATCAGATATCAAGGATGAATAATTCTTGCTAAAGTGTATTGGCAGTATTATTTGCTAAAACTGGGTTTTATAATGATGTGCACAGACAGGCCCAGAAGAAAGTTCAGAAGCCTGACTAAAGTTTGGCCAAGCAAAGAACTATTGTTAGAATACAGTCCCACAAGAAGCCAAATGACAAAAAAATAAACAATAGAAGAAGAGCTTTTGGCAAGTAAGTTTGAGAAATAGCTGAATATCACATGCACCTTTGAGAGTGTATTTTAAATAACATTACACCAAAATGTCTTCGTTTGTTCTTTCTGTATCTACTCTATTAATATGCTTCTTTCTTCTTTTTCTCATTTATTAAACATTAGAATTTAATATACTAACTTCTATTATTAATAACTGATCATCATGACAGTCATGATTAAATATTTCATTACATAAGAATGGCATTGAGGCAATATGAAAAAAAAGGTAGGTTTTGTTTATCTGTAGATACTTCAGTTGTACTGGCTCTTGATATTTTTAGTAAGAGTTTTCATGTGAGAAAGTACTCAAATTTGAAAAAAACACTTTATAAATCCAAAGACTTAGAAGGAGATTCTAATACATAATACAAATGCCAACAATTAAGCAATCTGAGGAATTTTCTTATTGACCTTTTTTTATTTAAAATTTTGTATAAAAATTAGTCTTCCTGATTCTTCATGGCTGTGCTTGATTGCATAAAGTTGCTTTTACCTGGCCATCATTTAACATTTTATTTTTTATTTGGAGGCGCTAAGTTAAAGGAAGGAAGCTGTCACAAATTGCTAAAAATAATACATTGAACTGTAAATATGAATCATTTAGATTCCAGTATATTTATTTATATACCATCTTATTTCTGAAATAATTTGAAGAAACTTATTACTTTATGTACAGAATTTTTTTATGAAGACCATAATGAGTACAGTGAACACAGCTGTAATTACTATTCCAGCCCTGAAAGCCACTGTGATGAAGTCATGGAATTGTGATCTCTTCTAAGCTTATAATTGTGAGTGAACATATGTACAAGTTTATATTACTGCAGTGGGATCCTCAGAAAGAATCACATTCTGGAAACATTTAAGACAAAATGAGCCTTTCTGATCTGCTAATAAAGTAAACAATCTTGATTTAAAAATAATAAATCATGTGTTAGGGACAAAAATGTCAAGTTCTTTGTGTGAGATCACAGCTCAGTGCTGTCTTCAAAAAAAAAAAAGTGATGCAGTTGTTTTTATTGTTTTAATATAAATAATTCACATTCCAAAAATGTCTCTTCAGGCTAACTCAGTATCACTTTAAGGTATTTATTTTTTTTTTAAGTTTACACTTGACCTGAATCTTGTCTCTCAAGCAGATAGGACATGTTCTCTGGAATAATTGGCACATTAATAATTAGCCAACCCTGGGGCACAGGGAGAAAAGAAAACATTTCAGGGCTATTGGACACCAAACACCACCTTCAAACAGGGCTGTGCCTAGTGAGAAAGGGGGATGGCCATCCAACTGTCTTCACTTGGAGATACTGCAACGAGGCTTCCCCTTGCAATGGTTCTTTATGCAGCCCACATTTTTCTGTGAGAAGTGGCAAGACAGAAATGAAAGCTGTGAATTGACCTGCCTGCTCAGTAAGCCAAGCTTATAAAAGAAAAAAATTTGCTCAAGTTTTCTGACCTTGTCACCTTGTTTAAGAGATTGAAAGAACCTGGCCTTTTCTTCTACCGTTTTGTCTGCAACTTGGCATGAATTCTGATTTGGAACAGAGTTAAAATTTCTTTTGGTGTTAGACTTATCCAGGGAAAAATATATCCAAAGATATATAATTCTCAACTTCCAAGAAAAAAATCCAAAATGCAGCGAGTAATGCATTTTAAAGCAAACATGGAAGTATAATTTGTGTTAAATTGTTAAAGGGTTTTAAAACATTAAAATTCATTTATTAAAATAACTTGCATTTTACATGTATTGTAGAAAACCTGAAAACTCTAGAAAAATATAAAGTAAAACAAAAGCGTCCATATTTTTGTTATCTAAAAAATGCCCTTTAATCTTTTAGTGTTTTTCCTAAATATATATAATAACAGGCACTGCATTTAAACATAATTTTTATACATTCAATAGTTTTGTCTATGGCCATGATAATCTTAGAATATTCGAAAGAGCCAGCATAATCTGTAAAGTTACTGAGTGTCTATTATAATATAGAATAAATGACATCATGAAATATATTGGCTCAGGGGATATCTGCATTATTTAAAACTCCTTCGAACAACCATGTGAATGAGTTTGGAAGCTGATTTCCCCTCAGTCCAAGCTTCAGATGAGGCCTCAGCCTTGACCAGCTGCTTGACTGTAACCTTATGAAAGACCTGCAAGCTGGAGGCATCCAGCTAAGCCACATCTGAATTCTCAACACACGGAAACAGTGACATAATGTTTGCCATTTTCAACCACTGAGCTTTGAAATAATTTGTTATGGAACAATAGGTAATTAGGATATAGCATAAAATAATTAAATGCACTTTGGTCATTACACAAGCTCTGCCATTCAGTTTACTACAATGTTCATCAAATCACTTAACCTCTCTGGTTCATAGTTTGCTTACTTGTGGGATTTGGCCAGATTAGTGTTTCTCAAACTTCAGTCATTTATTCATTAATATTTTCTATACCTACTTGCAAACTGTAGTGTTATTTACTGAATTCTTCAAGTTTTATTGTGATGCAAAAATTACTTGAAGCTACTTGGGCCATTCAGCAAACATTTCTTCGGTAAATATTGGTAGTCTAGTAGTTACACGCTGGTGAAGGATATTTTCCTCTTTCTAACAACTTGTTTTTATCAGATGATATATTACAGTGAGTGAAAGTCTCAGACTAAATTCTGTCAAATGTACAAACATCTACTGTGTTTCACCAAGACTAAGATATCGTCTACTGCAAGATACACAGTAATATTATGGAACAGCGAGGGTGAAAGAAATACTGCTGATCATAATTACAAAATATAAGACATATCCAATTCCAGATACGTTAAAATGTGAGAAAAAAGTGTGTGCCTTAAGATTAAAGAAATAAGATATTAGCAACTAAGCACCAAAATATGTCATCATCCATTCTATTCAGTACTTTTGAAGTTACACTTTTGACCTAAGGACATGAGCCCTAGCAAGAAAGTTTACTCCAATAGGGATATCCCATTGTTCTGATGCCAGAAACAGCAATCTTTGTAATAAGATCATGCTATGGGGTTCTCCATGCAATGGAAGAATGGAGGAAGAATTGGTACTCATCTTAAGTGCTCCTGATCTTGTGTGCTACACTTGGCTTCTCAGGGTTTATGCAAGGGTGGTGGGGTTTGCACAGTATTCTCAACTCACCTATTTTAAAGAACACCCATTTAAGCCAATAAAGATTATTTCTAACATACCTTAGGCTAATTAGCAAAGCCTTTGGTAGAGCTTTGATTATGGACATGCTAACTTTTAAATGTAGTTCTCCTTAGATGTTGAGTCCTGATTAGTACTTCAAATATTAATTAATCATTCCTGATATGTAGATTAGAAAAAAGTACTTCAAAATACACATCCTGCTGTTTATAATGAAGCATTTTAAACTAAATGATCACATCTAGTATAAAAACACTTATTTTTTTCCAAAGCATATCCATGTAGTTAGGAAACTACAAGTTACTACTGTAAATGGGAAGTGAGCAATAGTCTATAAATATAGAAGGCACCTGTAAAAAGGAACACATACATCAAAACAATGCTTGGTGCCATTGCCTAGTTTAGGTTCTAAACTTGAGGCCAGCTCTCCCTTTGTTAAAGAAGATTAGTAATTGAGGTTTGTTGCCTTGAATTAATCAGGGGGGAAAAAAAACAATGTTACTCCAAATTATTTAATGCTCTGTACATGTACCACCAGGGTCTGGGTCCCATACTTTGTGAAAAACTAGATTACGTGATTTCAAAGTCTCTGACAGGTCTAATATTCTTTGAGATACAATTTTTCTTGTGCTTCTTTTGTAAAGCTGTGGGTGGAAATGCATGTCATTTCAGAAAATAGTGCATAGGTCATTGGCATCTTACACAGATTTGTTGCTGTGAATCCTTGAACCGGGAAAGTATTTGTTTTTCTAATTAGCTCATTAATAAATGAGAACATTATAAACAATTGTGTATTTTTTCCTCATGGTGCTCATATTATGCACTTATCATATTAAAGACTTTTAGGCAATATTAAAATGTAGACTCAAGCCTTCTTGTTTTAGAATCAATAACAACAATACAACAACAAATAACTTATTTGTCTGAAAGGCACCAGGCTTTGATAAGCATTTTCCACCCCCGCATTCTACCTGCCAGTGATGATACTGCAGTATCTGGTATGATTTGATTTTTGGTGCTACTTTGTCCTTATTTCTGGATATGGAGCTTACATTCTTCACTGGATAAGTACTTCCAAGTGGACCTTACGAAGCAATCACAATGTCAGATAAGCTAAAAAAGCCCATTCTGATAACCAATAGTTTGGTTTTCTATCTTCTTGGAAACATTCTTTGGCAGGGTGTCTGCATTCTTTTTGACTTATTACAGAAGAGAACCATTCTCTAAGTAACTCTTACAGGAAAAATGAGAAAAAATGTTTTATGAGTTCCAAGAGTGAAATAAGTTCTGGAATCAGTCACCTGTGAACAAATGTTACCCATACATTTCTAATAGTGGGATAGGGAGTTCAGGGACAAATGCTTGACCATTTCTTATGTTTTTCCTCGTTTGTTTTAAAGCTTATCATTAACTACATGTTTTATTAGCCTGACTAAAAGTTTGAGAGGGATACCTATTTTAATTCTTTTTTAAAATTCTCTATCAGTCTAGCTGAATTTCTTTTATACACTTTGACCAAGAACTTAGAAGGCCAAGTATTAGCATATGTATTACAGAGCTTATCAGTTGTTATCTCTTGCCAAAACTTCTGATCTCCAATAGTCTTATATTTTATTTTAATATTAACTTTGATATTTCATTGAACTTGAAAACTTCTGATATTTAATATCAAAACTAGTTTTTTTGCTTATCTTAAATATTATAGTAATCATCCCGCAAGCGGTTTTTTCTAGTACCCTAACAATATCAATAACTAAAGGTGTGTTGTATTATAGACAAGATTTAAGAGCACAATTACAACTGAAAGTAAATTAGCAATTACTTGTTGAAAGTGTCTTTAAGGCTGTTCTGACTCCCTAGTACCACTTACTCACTTCTGTTTATTGATTTTCTATGCTTCCAAACTTTGCTTCCATCTATCAATATTTAAATATGCTATGTCTCACTCTCATGGGGGCTAATATTATAGTTTAACCATCTGCAAGGTATTTGTTATTGACAGCTAACAGCTACTATTTTCCTCAAAGGCAACAATGCTAATTGACAACTGTCTTTTATCCAAGCCAGAGCAGTGACTGACAGTGACAGTTTCGGCACTGAGATAGGAAAGTGACAAAAAGCTTTCTGTTATAATTTTTATTATTATTATTTTTTTTTGATGCGCGTCAAAACACACCATGCAGATAGCTATCTATGGCATAGATTTCTATCTAAAGGAGAGTATAATTTTCATTATAGTTATACTTTTGGTTCACTCTGCTAACAAAGTTTTTCCTTTCAAAAGGATATGCTTCTCACTGAGGTATAAATATGCCAAGTCTGACATTTAAAATCTAAAACATTCTGTTTTATCTGAGACAAATAAAGCTTTGGAAAAATGTATCTGATGAAAAATAACTGGACTGTTTTTTTTTTTCATGGTGCCCAAAAATATTTTTCTTTAAACATTTCTCAGCTAATCATTTTGTAGTATTAGAAAAATCAACATTTATTTAGAAGAACATATAGGCTATTAAAACCAGTCAGCTATTAAAACCTGGCTAACACGGTGAAACCCCGTCTCTACTAAAAAATACAAAAAACCAGCCGGGCGAGGTGGCGGGCGCCTGTAGTCCCAGCTTCTCGGGAGGCTGAGGCAGGAGAATGGCGTAAACCTGGGAGGCGGAGCTTGCAGTGAGCTGAGATCGGGCCACTGCACTCCAGCCTGGGCAACAGAGTGAGACTCCGTCTCAAAAAAAAAAAAAAAAAAAAGAATGAATCGCCAATGCTGTCCCCCCTGGGAATCTAATCTTGAATGATAGGAATGATAATCTTAGAAGTTGATATTTAATATCAAATATGATTTGTTTTATTAGCCAGGAATGATAATCTTAGAAGGAATGATAATCCTTCTAAGGATGATAATTTTAGGATTGATAATCTTAGAAGTTGATATGCATATCCATTCCAGTGGCTTTAACGCTGCCACAAATGTTTGATTTTTGCAATCCATGTGATTTGTTTAGCTCAAGTTTTTTCTTGTTTTTTACATTGAGAAATGCAACAAGTAAGCATTGAAACCTATACAAATGGTAGCAACTTGACAACTACATGGTTTTATATGTAAGAAATGGATTGTTGGGTATTTATAGATTGTATTCCAGGTATGCAGTTACATTTATTAGTGCACAGTAGTTGTGCTTTTAACAAAATGTTTAAAGTGGTTTTTGACTTTTATTTCACTTGTCCAATGACTTATGTTGGTTTTGAAGTATAACCAATGAATGCATTCAGGATGGAGGGGTCTTACTGAGGGTGAGAACAGATGCCGTAAAGATCTGGTTAACAAGACGGATCTTACAGTCAAGCAGCCTAACTCTGTCTCCGCTATTCTCTTACGAAAGTTATTTAACTTCAGCAGGCTTAGCTTATAAAAGACTGGGATTATAAAAGACTTGACTGTGATAATCAGATACATAAAGCAAATAATACCGTGTCTGGCATATAGAAGGTGCACAACTAATGCTAAGTTTTACATAGTTTGTAATCTTAGGGAATTAAATTGTCCAGGAGATGTTCAGGATTGGAGGGATGGTGGTTAGGATAGTGCTAGATAAAATTAATGGTAATAATTTGTCATATTGACATGAGTTCTGTATATATTTCTTAGGCTGATTTACTCTTTCAGAAATGTTTTATTATTTTAGCAAGACCAAATTAAGGTATAGTGATGCAGTGGAAAGAGCACTGGGACTTAGAATAAGGGATTACCTTTCTAGCCTTAGCTTTGCCACTTATTTTCTGGAAATGAGAGTGGCCCAGTGAAAGGTCCATGGGGACATATGACATAGAATGGGATAACTGACCTAGTGAGCTTATCTGTTTACCTCTCTTTGTCACCTCTCTTGGTCTGTATCTTCCAGTGTCAGAAAAATACAGCGGTATAACTCTGCAATAAAGGACATTTAATTAGCAAGGCTCCCTTGTCAGAACCTTGCTAAATTAACTATTTATCTTGTTTTAGTGTAGATTCTTCCCTGTTGCCATGCCACAATAATTGTAGCAAAGTTGTGATTAGCTGGCTCTCAGGCACTGTAGAAGTGCCCTCCAGCTTTTAAAGTTGAATAAATGACATATAAGAGCTTTCCACTCTCCTTAAGTACCACTATATTTTTTACTCAGACACCACAGTGGACATCTGGGGTCAGAGACCCACAAATGCTGCTGAAATTATACAGTTCTCCAAAAGCAAAATGAAACAAAATTTTGAAATAAGCAAACCATCTTCTTCCACCCACCCCCAAATAATTCTGAATGCCATGTTAAAATGTACTCTGTAAGCCTTCCTATAAGCTTTAGTTCCTCAGTTGCCTTCCTTCAGGCAAGAGAGGTCCCACATGGGGTCTGAGCTTTAACACCACAGATTCCATATGAAACCTGTTCTTTGATTATCTCCTCTTAAGGAATGGGAATATGATGTTGGATTCAGGGTACGTGTCTCACTCTTATTGCCACATCTCAAACACTTTCTTCGTATGAGTGACTCCCAGAGGCGGTCCCATAAATCTTGGTGCAGTGCATGCCAGCCTCCCTGGACCTTATGGGGACCCCAATTGATATCTGGTTATCTTTGACCTTTATCTTGGAATCCTTCTTTTTAATTCATCTCACACTTCCTAAAGTGTTAAACAGCTAATGTATGATTCATGAAAACATTCTAATGGGACTGATGATATTCACCTATTATTGGAGAATATATCATTTTTGTCAGTGACCTTTTTAGGTAAGTGCCATTGTGTTTGCCTTCTTTCTTTATTCTTTCTTTCTTTTTTTTTTTTTTTTTTTTGTATTTTGCAATACCGTGGTATTAATTTTTAAGTTTTAAATTGAAGTGCATCATACAAACCCACAAGAAGAGTACACCTTGATAAGCGAGATCACATCCATGTAATCACTACCCTGATCAAGAGGTTGACCACCTCTTTTATCAGTTTTCCACTTTTGACCAGAAATATAGAGTCTCACCCGGGTGAACAACTGAATTCAAATTATCTTGAATAATGAGAATTTCTAGTGTTATAACTTGAGACTTTGCCCATGGCTTTGTTTTATTCAACATGTGTATTGATGACTTGGATAAGATCATGGAAGGCAAGCTTATTGAATTTATGATTAAGGCAGAGGCAAAAAGGAAATCTGTCTTTGCTTTCTAATTGCAGAGATTGTCCTTTTTTCCCTCCACTTGACTATTATGCCTTTTTTTTTTAGTTCAGGAAGTGGGGAGGCAGACAAAATGAGAGATAGTATTGCTTCTAATGGCATTTTAGAGATAGTCAACTACTTGCCTATTAAACGCTTGCTCTTCTTAACAGCCACTTTGTGTCTTTTACTCTTTTGTAGGATTGTAAGATTCTTTGTGAGGATGGGCTAGTTTTACAAAGATTCCCAAGGGGGACAGCATTGGCGATTCATTCATTTTTTTTTTTTTTTTTTTTTTTGAGACGGAGTCTCACTCTGTCGCCCAGGCTGGAGTGCAGTGGCCTGATCTCAGCTCACTGCAAGCTCCGCCTCCCAGGTTTACGCCATTCTCCTGCCTCAGCTTCCCGAGTAGCTGGGACTACAGATACCCGCCACCTCGCCCAGCTGGGTTTTTGTATTTTTTAGTAGAGATGGGGTTTCACCGTGTTAGCCAGGATGGTCTCGATCTCCTGACCTCGTGATCCGCCCATCTCAGCCTCCCAAAGTGCTGGGATTACAGGCTTGAGCCACCGCGCCCGGCCAGGCAATTCATTCTAAGAGAAAATAAATGAAATTGACTTGGGAGAGTAATACATTTTTTCCTAATTTGAGAAAACTCCCTGAGGCAGTTCTGTTTACTAATACCTGGATTCCACTGTTATGGTAAATTTAGCATCTTTCTGGATCAGCTTGTCCTTATTCCCCTGCTTTTAATGTCTCCCACGCAGATGACACTCCCAAACAGATGTTCTGGGTCTGCACTGCAATTTCTATCTCGCAGCTCTTGGCTGCTGCAGTTGCTTGTTTCTCAGCAAAAGTTTCTCCCGGAGTAGAGGAAGGCTGTATTCCATCACCTGGGAAGGTCTTTTCATCACCTTTGCTCTTGTTATTTTTTGTTCAATTCCAATATAGTTTATTTCTGTTGCTGCCACCAACTCCGACTACCTCCCATATAGGAGAAAAGGACCCATGTCTTCTAGAAGACATACGATTTTATTTCCCTTGATATGCAGAAATCAGAGACCATATGTTATTAATTTTTAATTCCAATTCCATTAATAGTAATTAATACATGGTGAATAAAAGTCTCAATGTTGCTGAATGCACATTTTAGACACCATCCAATTCTCTAATAAATAAGAAATATGACTTTTACTAATTCATTTCTTTTTATGTTCATTTTATAAATTCCACTTATAGTTATCTTCACTCATAGATGAGAACAGAAACCATAAATTCTTTAATACGCAATTGAATCCCCAGCCCATTTCATTTGGAATGCATTTTGTGTTTACAGGCAGATTCATTTGTCTAAAGCCTAAGCACTACTAATAAATTAAAAAGCCAGGATATCTACCAATTTAGGAGGCACTGGGAGTATCTCCAATTTTTTTCTTGCATTTTTCTTTCTCTGTCTCTCTGCACCCTATACCTGGGCATCTTAGTCAGTCTTATTCTAAAGCAAAGAATGAACAGAAGTTCCCTCTCAGACCTTTCCTGGAAAAAACAGTCATTTAAATGTCTGGAGTTCAAGGCCGCCTTTGTATAGTATACAGAAAATAATTACTCAAAACCCTTTAGACAATCAATGCATGTATTAAATGCATGACATATCAGGAGTATTAGAGAGATAAAAATAGAGCCAAATCTTATGATGGAGTGATGGAGGAGGCCAAAAATCCCCCACAGAAAAAAACTACATGCCAGACAGTACTTATTTTTTTTTGCCAAGATAGTCTCCTGTGTGGCACAGACCATAAAAGCTATGGGCCTTCAGAGGAAGAAGTAATTTAACCAGGGAGTTAAAAGGAGATGAGTGGATGGGGAATCACTGAAATTAAAAAAATATTTATAAGACAACTAGACAGCTACTGTCAGAGAAACCAGCTAGAAAGTACTTTCAGTAAGACAAAAATGTGTGGTTAAAAAGCCCTTGAATAGACTAATAATCAGGGCTGGTTTCATGGGCCTGAAACCTATGGGGTCACACAAGATTCCACACTAGAAGGGCCCCATGCTTCATTTAATGCGGTGCTGTGGCTGTCTTTAAATTCTGAATAATTTTTAAATAGAAAACTCAACATTTTCATTTTATACTGGGCCCTGCAAATTAAGTAGCTTGTTCTGCTGGTCATATGGAAATTAATGAAGGTGACATGAACAAGAGCATGAGAAAGGATTAAGGGTTGTGGCTGTATGACCAGAGAGTAAGAATCTGTAGGGTAGTAAGTTAGAATTCCCACATTACAGACAATTCGGGAAGAATAGGATTGAGGACTACTTTGAGCAGGCAATCTCTTTGGAACCATTGTGTTGGAGTATTGAAGGCCACAGGCATGTAACAGGGTCCAAATATGCATGAAAAAATGGCAAAGAAAGTCACAAGTTTGAAACTAGGTAGGCAGCCTAGGAAGGCATGCATTCCAGGTATTGGGACAGAGGAAAATGGGCAGCCTAAAATCAAGTCACAGGACAAGTGGTTTGTAAGAGGAGAAGGAAGAAAGAAGGCTGAAGAGGCCTCAGCAATGGGCATAAAGACAAGCCTAGTGACTGCGGTCATTGTGTTTCACAGAAATTTGTAAGAAAATCTACCTTTTGTGGAAAGCTGATGAACACTTTTTAGTTTGCATTGTGGTGGTGTTCAAGCAAGAACTGTCCAAGATGTTATTGGAGAAAAGAATATGGAGCTGCTAGAAGAGTTCAGGCACAGAGACAGATTTAACAGTGAGATCTAACATTTGTTGGAGGCTCACCTTGTACCACACACCATGTTGCATTCTTCTCTTGTAGAAAAACACCAGATGATATATAACATCCTTTCAGAGGGAAAGGTAATGTCTTAGGAGAAGGGCTTGTGAAAGCTAGACTTACAAGAAACCTTGTTATTATATTTTGATTCTATATTTAAGCCCCTTCCTTCACTCACTCAAAAAGTATTTAAGCAAGATATTACTACTCTTGTGTTTAAGATGTTCATTTTAGCTCTTGCTTTTTGTGTGTAACAACTGAGATATCAAGATGACAGAGAAACAAGATACAGTGAGGTTGCCATTATAACCTTTAGAAATAAATAAAAGAAATTAGCCCCATAAGTTTCAGAAACTCAAGTTAAGCTTAATGACAGATAGATTAGTCAAAGTATACTAGGTTGTAGTAGATATTTTTCATTTCTGCACAATAAAAAATTTTGAATATCTTCCCTACATGCTAGTAATGTATGAGACCCAAATTCTTAAGGTAGAAAACCAGAAAATTAGAAATTTCAGCCTCTGATAAGCTAGGAGTGACTATGTGCTGTGGTGGGAGTCCCTGGGAAGACCATTCATCTCAAATAAAATTTCAAAGCGAGAAGGGTTTTACACTTTGCCCTTTGGCTGTTCTTTATTCTGTTCTGCCTGAAAATCAGATATATTACCTTTCAGGGTCTCACTAAACCTAAGAGGTGCAGCATTCTCTTTATTATGACAAATGCTCTTCTACGCTAAGTGTGGTAGATCAGGGAAGATGGAGGTAACCTAGGCCCTAGATGGCATCCTTACTTCAGCTCTGGGCATCATGGAATCTAAGAAAAAGAAAAAGCAAACAAACAAACAAACAAACAAACAAAAGAAAATGAAGCTGCTGTTGTTTGAGTTTTCTATTCTTTGTATCCCAGTGAATAATTTCTGGTTAATCAATGGGGCATGTCACAGAATCTGAGGACAATGATATGATTAGTTCTCAAGAGCATCCAGGACTCCAGTGAAATCAGGACTCTCTCTCAATTTCCACTTTTCTTTCTACTTTGGCTTCATTCTTTACTTGCAGTAGAGTAGCTTTTGTGGTTGAAAATAATGGCAACTCCTACCTCCCAGTTTTATGTATTACAGCTCCTGCCACCAGGTGACTTCATTGATTTCAAATCTCCAAATCCAGAAAAATGGTTTCCTTGTCATGGCTTAGGTCAGATTTCATTTCGGTATCAATCGATTTTGGCCAGAAGGTTGAAATCTTTTAAGAATTTAATAATTCCCAGAAAAAGTATGTATAGATGGAGAAAGGGCTGGGGAAGCTCTCAAAAGAAGGCATTGGAACTAGGGGCATTCTGGTTACATAAAACAATAGCCCCAATTATAATTTGTGTTACACAGGAGCAAACTGTATTATGAGTCTGATCGTGCACTATGAGCTACCTGTTTTACACAGTTAAGAGAAAGAGTAATCCTCTCAACTTTTTCCTTAAATTTGTAATTTTTGTGGCTTATTTTTAGTACCCAGGCTTAATAGAGTTGAGCAAAATAGAGATTACATTTCCATGACATAATAAATTTTGGTAATTTCAGAAAGCAGAAAATACTGGAATATTTTCAATCCAAGTTGATTGGATACATAGCAGTTCAGTTTGAACATAGCAGTTCAATTTATTTGTTAACAAATTCTGTAGTGTCTTCCTGTAAGTACCTGCAAAAATCCTCATCAGTATTTGAAGATGCACCCCATCACTTTTGTAATTGGTAACAGAAGCTTCTGTATTTTCACATCCCTTTAGTGATCTCAATGTTTACTCTTCAAGCTGTATAGTGGCAGCTGTTTATATGCTTGTGTACACAATGGTTTATTGGAATGTTCTCTTCAAATTGAAATTATTTATGTTTCAAAATTTATATTCACATACTATCTATGAAAAATCCTGCACAACTATGTATCTTTTTTTTTTTTTTTTTTTTTGCTGTGGATACTGCATAAATACAATTTAAAATAAGAAAGATGTTTCTCTTCTTTTCTCTTCTGTCTAAGCCTACTGATATTAAACATTGTTATTTTCTAGTAATGATGTCTTTGATGTGTGACACATTCTTGCTGGAATCCAGCCTGTGGCTGATTGTATTTTCTAGAAAGTTCTGCACTAATACGTAGCCCATTCCCATGCTCTTCTTGCAATGTGACAATGATAAATGACATTGTCTAACCTATGTTGGGAATGATAGTCCCTGTCTTTGAATCTGGGTGGAGTTTTGTAAATGCTTGGACCAATAGAAGGTGGCCGAAATGATGCTGTGTGCCTTCTGAGACTATGTCATAAAAGATGATGTGGCTTCTTCCTGGCTCTTTCTTGGGATGTTTATTTTTGGGATCTGGCTACTAATTTGTGGGGAAGGCTAGGCATCATGGAGCAGCCATGAATAGCTGTTCCGGGCTACAGCTGCAGTAAAATTCTCGGCTGACAGCCAACATCATGTGTCAGACATGTGAGTAAATGATCTCATTTTATTCCAGACCTCAGCCTTCAAGTTTTCTAGCTGAGCCTAGGTTATTTCATGCCACTTGGTCCAGGGGTAGTTTTGTTTCTTAATACAACCATAGTAATGGAACAGAGTCCATTCTGTTTCTGAAAGACAAGTGTAAAAATAGTAAAAATAAATTATCTCTTTCTAATAACACTACATCATATACAACATAGAAAGCCTTTATTCAGATTACAATGAGCTATTCTAAAGGGGAATGTTTAGATATAGCTTTGGCTTGTTATTATAAAAAAAATCTCAGAGTGATCATTTTCTATGCATTTGGCATATCAGAGTTCAAATAATCTAGGAAAAATACACAGGAGAAACAAGACCTAAGGAGATGTTCCTGTGATGGAACACTGAAATGGGATACTGATGGAGACAGGGTTCTCTAAAATTATTTGAAAATAAACCAGGTTTAATATTCTAGATAGAAAACAGAGCCATACAATATGGCTTCTATCACTGTACTACACTGTGTTTCTTACTTTTTAGAGGAGTTATTTAAATTGCTAATTTAAGACTTTTTAAAAGTAAATTTTAAATTTTATTTGTAAGGTGTTTAGTTTGCTTTCTGATGAATTTCTTAATTAGCATGTCATGCTACATAGAACACTTTAGTATCTCTGAGACTGAAGCAGATTTTCACATTTGGATTCTTATCTGGCCATAATTTTTTTGGATTGTTTTCATATTAAGCTTTACATCTTCGAATACTTGTTGCTGCATATGTCACATAATTAGAGTCTTTTACTACCTTTGAGACTCTAACACAAATGCAGAATCTAAACAAGCAATTAAAGAATAGCAGGATATTCAGCTGGAAACTATAGGTACTGCCAGTTAGAAGCTCAACCCTCTAGAATCAACTCTTACACTGAGAGCAAAGTTTATAGCCACTCCACAATTTATTTAACACTTCCCAGCTCCTTCATTTATAAACCACATATGTATATTTTCTTTCTTTTTTTCTTTATTGAGACTGTCTCACTCTGTAACTCAAGCTGGAGGGCAGAGGCGTGATCACAGTTCACTGCAGACTCAACCTCCCAGGCTCCTGATTCTCCTGCTTCAGCCTCTTGAGTACAGGTGTGCACCACCATGCCTGGCTAATTTTTTATTTTTAGTTTTTGTAGAGACAGGGTCTTGCTATGTTGCCCAGGTTGATCTCGAACTCCTGGGCTCAAGCATTCCTCCTGCCTCAGCCTCCCAAAGTGCTGGGATTACATGCATGAGTCACTGTGCCCAGCCCCATATATTTTCTTGGTAAGTGTGCAATACTCAGGTTTTCTTTCTATTAGCTTGATTTAGTTATACAGAGAATTGCACTGGCAAGCTGTTCAAAACCTCTTCTTTTTTATGTAAATGACGAGTTAATGGGTGCAGCACACCAACATGGCACATGTATACATATGTAATAAACCTGCACGTTGTGCACATGTACCCTAGAACTTAAAGTATAATAAAAAAGAAAAAAAAAATAAAGCAAACACAAACAGAAAAAGTAGGTGAGACATGGGGAAAAAGAAAAAAAAATCAGAAAAAATTCTGAAGGTAAAAACCACTCTGGGTCACAGGCTTTGGTAACAATAGCTCAGTTAGGGACTTGTTCTTTCTTTCTATCCCTTCACACACCAGGAGCGACATTCTTCCTGGTACTTAGTATGTGCCACAAGAAACTGATTATTCGCCTTCACCAAAATTTAAACTCTTCCCCTTTCTGCATTTCCTGCCTCAATTATAAACCAACCTACTAATCAATTGGCCTAACTAGGGATAATCTTAGGCCCTTCCTCTTTCTCCACTATCAATCAAATTTCTTTCCAAATCTTGCTGTCCTATCTCTGTAATCATTTATCAGATCTGCTTCTTCCCATCTCTGCTTGCCACTGCCCTAGCCTGATCTAGATATTTGTAGCATTTAATAGGCTATGTTACTGGTCATGCTCTCTTAGATATGTCTTTACTCTGACATCAGAGGAATGTACATAAAATGTGAATCAGATGCTGTCAACCCACTGCTTAAAAATCATTCAAAGCTTTCCATTACCTACAAGATAAAGTAAAATCTATTTACATGACATGCTGGAATTTCTGTAGCCCTGTTTGTCTCTCTGTGTCTATCTTTTAGATATCCTTTTGGGTCTTCTTTTTCCTTTTCTTAATTTAGTATCCTACATGGATGCTGAATTTCCTGTGACTCCCTCAGGCACCTTGAGTTTTCTCTCTTTGTGCATTTCTCTGTTTTCATTCCAGCTCAGGCAACACCTGTTTCAGGAATGCTTCTCTTTTGTCCTCCACCAAAATTTTCAGTGACCATTTCTTTCATAGTGCTTACTTTATTATAATGATATTTTGTATTCTTTATATTTTTTTTGGATGTTGTCTCCCTGATTAGGAATGTCCTTAATTTTTGGAGCCATGACAAATATTTTTAAATGATGCCATGGCTTTGTTTGTATTGTAGTTTACATAAAATTTGTCATTTACATAGTTATATCTGTAAGTTTATATATGTACTTATGTATAGACAACTGTGTAATGAGAAATGATGTTACTAAGTCCATGCTGATATGCTTTATAAACAGTCTGTTGGAATCCATCATGACTGGTGACCCAAAGTTGAGCCCAATTTCATGGAATTTTCTTCACCTTTTTTATAGGAAACTTTTGTCTCCCTTTCTTATTTCTGTGAGAACCATGGCAAATTGTAAATCTTTATACAATCAGTACAAATACTACACAGTCCATAACTATTTGTTGACCTGAAGTAAACCAAATTAATAAAGCATACACTCTGGATTGAATAATCATAAAGTCCTTAACCAAACTCATTTCCCTGAGCCTGGTTATTGGAATCTAAGCATCCAATAAAGACTTGCTTTATCTAAATGAACAGACATAGATTAACTCTTTTTTTCTTAAAAATAAAAATGCATTTTATTTTTAGCAAGATAGTTTTCACTGATTGGACTAGGACAATTTTTGAAAGTGAAGATAAGAACTTCAAAGCCCCCACAGCCTCTACCATCTTCATTAGTTTACTATTGCTGTTATATAACAACTAAACATTTAGTAGCTTAAAACCCCACATATTTATTATCATATAGTTCTGGAGGTCAGAAGTCTGAAATGGGTCCACAGGGCTACATTTCTTCTGGAGGCTGTAGGGGAGAATTGTTTCTTGACTTTTCTAGCTTCTGGCTGCTGCCTTATTCTTTGGCTGGTGGCCAGGGAGATGCATCCTCACATCTCCTATTCTGATTCCGACTTTCCTAACTTCCTCTTTTCTCTATTAGGGACCCTTGTGATTATGTTTGGCTCACCTAGATAATGTAGTAATCCTCCTATCTTGTTATCTTTAACTGAATCACATTAGCAAAACGTCTCCTTTGCCATATAAAGTAACATATTCACAGGTTCTGGGGATTGGGTTTCTTTGGGAAGCCATTATTCTACCTACCCTACCATCCATTTATATTGCTATGCATGACATCTTTCGTTTTTCAACAGAGAAACCAC
Organism: Piliocolobus tephrosceles; assembly: GCF_002776525.5. Lineage (NCBI taxonomy): Eukaryota > Metazoa > Chordata > Mammalia > Primates > Cercopithecidae > Piliocolobus > Piliocolobus tephrosceles. The sequence continues at coordinate 98,065,977 of NC_045438.1, read as the reverse complement.
TGTACATATGGGTTTGGATGGGAAACTGAGGGATTGAGAAAGAGGATAGGAAATGTAGTGGATTATTTTATTCTGTTAAACTTAGGGGGTATTTAAGTTCCTAAATTAGGCAAAGAATGGTCCTTAACTAGAGGATATTAATTATTGTTGATTAGTTGACTGGTTCTTTCCCATCTTCTCTAACAGGATTGCCAAAACCTGAGCTACTTTGATCTTCCATCCGTGATTGCAATCTTCTGTTAAGTATGTTCTCTATATCCTCTGTTTTCTTATATTAGTTCTTCACACTATAGTCAGAGTGTGTTATAATAATTAGTCTGAGAATTCCTTTGGACTTTCCATGTAGACAAATTGTATCTACACATACACATACACAAACAATCTGTGAATAACTGACAGGTTTTTAATTAGTTAATATTTTAACACAATTAGTTAATATTTTAAATATTTTAAAACTCAAATCTGATCATATTAAGCCTGCCCCTTAAAGCCAGCAGTCTCTGGAAATTATTTTGCTCTCCTAAATTTCTTGGCCTGTGATGAAAGGGGCAACTTCAAAGTTTTCTGAAATGTCTTTGAGGTATTTCTCCCATTGTCTTGAGGTATAGCACCTAGCTCCCTTCTATTCATGCTAATCTCTTTGGCAAAAGGTTGCTGGGGTTGGTTTCTTCTCCTGAACACACTTCTCGATACTTTAAGTGCCAGGCTGAGAGTTTTCCAAAGAATTCACTCTTTTTCCTTTTTGATTATAAATTCTGTCCTTAAGTTATTCTTTTGCTCCCAAATCTCAGCATAAGTGGTGAAAAGTAACCAGGAAGCTTCTTCTATATTTTCCTTAGAAATTTCTTCTGCCAGATACCCTAGTTTATCATTCTCAAGTTTGGCTTTCCACAAAACCCTCAGGCATGGAAACAATTCAGCCAAGTTCTTTGACAATTTATAACAAGGATGGCCTTTACCCCAGGTTCCAATATGTTGTTCCTCAGTTCCATCAAAGACCTCATCAGAATGGCCTCTACTGTCCATATTTCTATCAGAATTCTGGTCATGATCACTTAACCAAGCTTAAGGTATTCTGGACTTTCACTAATCTTCTTGTCTTCTATGTTCTCACCAGAATCTTTTTTTTTTCTAGCTTGATCCTTTAAATTCTTCTAGCCTCTGTCCATTGCCCAGTTGCAAAGCTACTTCCACATTTTCAGATATTCATTCTTGGCAACATCCCATTTCTGATAGTAATCTTCTGTCTTAGTTTTTTTATTGTTTCTTATAACAGAATACTTGCAACTGAATAGTTTATAAGAAGTGAAATTTAATTCTTGCAGTTCTGAAGGCTGGGAAGTCCAAGGTTGAGGGGGTGCATCTAATAAGAGTCTTCTTGCTGGTGGAGACCTGGTGTAGAGTCCCAAAGTAGCATAGGACATCACATGGTGAGGGGGTGAGTGTGCTATCTCAGGTCTCTCTTACACTTTTTATAAAGCTACCAGTCCCACTCGTATGATAAATTTCAACATGAGTTTTGGAGGACATATATTAAAATCATAGCACTTTCCTATGAGGTCATGAAAGGTCTGAAATCAGCCTGCCTCTCCAGCCTCATCTTGTATCCCTTCCCTCTTGATTTTCAAGCTCTATTAACTACACTGTCTCTGTTCACAGAGATGTATATTCAAGTATCCTTTGTCTGGAATGAGTTTCATTTTATAATTCAGCTAATTAGCTCCTTCTGATATATCACATGGTTAATTGATACTTTGTTTTGACAGATTTCAATTTGAAATGTTGTGCTCACTTGATATAACTATTTTTTAACATATATTCCTTAAAATAAAGAATAACACAAGAGTCCCACTATTGAAACTTATATTTAGTATTGTACTGGAGATTCTAGGGAAAATGTTTCTATAAGGATTAAGAACTCCAAACTCATGTTGAAATTTATCATAGGAGTGGGACTGGTGGCTTTATAAAAAGAGGAATAGAGACCTGAGCTAGCACACTCAGCCCCCTCACCAATGTGATGCCCTGGGGCTACCATGGGACTCTGTAGAGAGTTCTTAACCAGAAAGAAGGCTCTTACCAGATTCAGCCTCTTCACCTTGGCCTTTCCAGCTTCCAGAACTAAAAAAATACAACACCACCACCAACAAAAACCTAAATTATTTACAGTTGATATGTGTGTTTGTCTATATGGAAAACCCAAGAGAATTATCAGACTAATTATTGCAATTAATTAGAAAGTTTAGCAAAATTCGGAGAAATAAAATCAATACATAAAAGCTAATTGCATTTTATATGCAGTTAGATAATTCAATTTTTAAAAGACCATTTTTATGATAACCAAAAAAATACTTATTAGTAAGAATACTTAAGAATTTTGTTCATCAAAAGATATCAGTAACACAGATAAGTAAAGCACATTTTTAAAGAAAGAACATTGGAGAAAAGCCTTAGAAACCTCAAGGCTCAAGTCTCAAGTACACATCTAACAAACAGGCTGTTTACTTACAAAAATGTCTGAGTCTGTATTTCCTTCTCTGAAAAATAGGATTTTAGATAGACAATCTTGTAGTCTTCCAGGTGAAGTTCTTGGTTGTTGTGAGATAATCACTCTTTGCAAACTTGTCTGTATTGATTTTTGAAAGGCAGACTAAGGTTCATCTTTAGAAGGATACATTGTATTCTGATTATTCTCTATGAATATAATGAATTTGAAGACTTCCAAGTAGTTTATCATATTAGCATATATGGACCTGTCTTGTTTACTTATATTTTACTCAATATTTTCACACTGGACCATAAGTCATTCACTATAACTTGCTATTTTCTGATTCTGATTTTTCCTGCAGCTTAAGAGGAAATTTAAATACATGCATTTATTCTTAACTTGGATTTATAGTGATGCTAAATAGAGGTAGTTTGAGAGGGATGAATTTAAGAATGTGGCTAAAGAGTGTAGTGGGAGGTTTATTTCTGATGCTAGAGGTATTGTGGGAGGGGTTACCTATGATTATAAAAGAAATAAAATATACAAAGCCCAAAGAGATAATTATCACATCGAAGGATTTCTGTTTTACCAGCAAATTACTTTCTATAACTGTCTCCATGTCATAAAGCTTTGTTTATGTGTCACATCTGAAGACAAAGTCTGTATCATGAAGTGGTTTAACATGCTGTTTGGTCTTTGTGAAGCAAATTTGGAGTTTAGCTACAAAATTATTGGAGGACACTGTAATTTGGAGTAACAAAAGCATTTTATCCTGTGATTTCAGGAAACCAAGAAATTATTTTGCATACCACACTGCTACACTGAATAGAAAATTTAAGTTAGCTGTATGTTTATGAAATATAATCCATATGACAAAGCATATCCTCCCTTATTCATCTTTAAAATCTATTAAAGTATATCGAATAAACATTGAAAAGTAATGGTGAGTTGGAAATATAGTTTCGGTTTGCAGACAATAAGTAAATATTTGAATAATTTTGATAAAACGGACCACCATTTTATAGGTGCTTCTGTCAAATTACTAAGTCAAAATATTATGGAATTCTTTCAGTTATTAAAACTGCATTTGAATTTCTTTAGATGAAAAAAAGCAAGGTTGCAGACAGGCTACATATCAGTTAAATTGTGAGCATTCTGTTCTAATTTTTCCCATAAATCAGAAATATTAAGTGTCATGCTAACATCTGTGGCCTGAATATAAAGTTGACAAAAATCAACCTTAATGGCTTTTCCCACTGTAAAATAATGTCTAGTTTTAATCTGCAGTTTTTTAAAGTCTGAAGTGTCAAAGTAATATGTCTCATGTTTCTAACCAATTTGTGTTTTCACAGTGAATATAGTTTCACTAGAATCTAAGTTCTTTTTATAAAAGAACTTATGGTTTATGATGACATTTTGTTCTCACGTGGTCTCAAATATTCTTTTTGTTAAATAATCAGAACCATGAGCGTACTAGTAATCATCTAATATAACATTTTGGTTTTTGACATGTAGAGAGTGAGCCCTTTTTATCCCATAGGATTTAACTCAGTAGAAAATGAAAACAAATTCTCCACAAGTGGGCTCAAAGGTGTAGGTGGCTGTTGTATATATTCAGGGATGTTTTCTGATAGTAGTGGGATACAATGTGTGTGGTTTATCACATACGTGTATATGTATATAACAAGATTCTCACTAGACTTTGGTTAGAGTTCTCTACATTGAAGGAGATTGTATTCACAAGGTCACAGTTTCTCTTCTCTGTGTATAGCCAAAGCTGCACTCTGAGACATCTCTATTTCTGATCCCCAGAATAGCTTATCCTTTGCTTTCTACTTTCCAATAGGGAGTGGATGTCCTTTGACTCAGCTAATCACAGTGGTCCTATTTCTTCCAACTGTCCTGTTTGTGGTTACATCCCTTTGGTTTTTCATCTCAAATTGCTGTGAGATTCAACTGTCAAGTCTCTGTCACATATACAGAATACAGCTCAGCTGAGTGGCAACAAGCTTTGTTTTGGAACTGGCAACACTCCAGGAGTCTGGTTGTGTTCCTTGAGTAAATTTTTGTCTTGCTATTTGTTATTGGTGTGGTTTCTAGGTAACTCTAATGAAAACGTCCAGGAAATTGCATGTGATATTCCTGACAGTTCCAAGTCTAACAGCTGCTTATTAGGATAGACATCTGACTTTATCTGGTGCTAATGATTTTGTTGTGGTTTAGTATTCCACCGACTGGATTGTGTTAGGTGGTATTCATAACAGATACACAACTTAGTCTCTGCCTTCTGGGAGCTGATGATCTCTAATTCACAGAGCTTAAGAGGGCGCAAGGCCATCCACAGTGTGTCTGGAAAGCCAGTGAACTTTTCCTTAGCACTCTCAGCTTTTGAATTAATTTCCCTGTTTTCTTCTTGGTGGCCCACATCCTAATCTCACTCTTTTTATTCATATTCAAACGAATAATTTACCTCAAACAACATAAAGAACTATCTCTACTGAAGTTACATGAATTTTAACACTGAATTAATCTAAAAAATAGACATGTTATAATATTTGAGTTTAAAATGTTAGTGACAGAGGAATAATTTTGCACAATAGAGTCTTCTCTTCATTACTTCCTATTGGCCCATGTAACCATGAATCTAAGTATGATCCTTAATAAGCAGATTCACATTATGTTAATGTGTGTATGTCCTTCTCAATAACTCCTGACAGAACAAGTCATTTCATCAAGAGTCGGGGAGGTTATCAGCTGATCCATCTGTGGATTAGTAATCATGCTCAGCTGAATGATTAGACTATTATGAAGAGAAGTTATCACAGCACCTGACTTTGAGTCAAGGCATGCATTTGGTTATTGGTATATTTTGGGTGTACATGGCATATAGAATTCAGGAAAGAATATATGGGATTTTAAATTTATTTCAGTATGTAAAATGCCATATTGTATTAGTTATGTACTGCTATATAAAAAGTTACCCTTAAACTTAGTGACTTAAAATAACAAGCATTTATTAAATCACAATTTCTGTGAGTCAGGGATTGGAGAGAGGTTAGCTGAGGTTCTGGTGTAGAGTTTCTCAGGAGTCTGCAGTCAAGTTGTTGGCTGAGGCTATAGTTATCTGAAGGTTTGACAGGGGCTATAAGACTCACTTCTAAGATGTTTCACTCACATGGTTCTTCACAAGAGTCCTCAGTTTATTGTCACATGGGCCTCTTTATAGGGTGGTTGAGTGTCCTGAAAGCATGGCAACTGACTTTTTTCAAAGCAAGGGGTCTAAGAGAAAGAGCAAGAACCCTCAATGACTTTTATGCCTCATCATATTCCATCAGTTCTGCCATAATCTATTGGTTTGAAGTTTATTGTTATAAATCCAGCGCACATTTCGGAAGAGGGGAATTAAACTCCACTTCTTGAAGTGAGGAGTATAATATAAAGGAGTTTGCAGATATATTTTAAAACTACCACATGCATTGAAAGGACAGAGAAATAATGCTCAGGAAACTATCCAACATAATTGAGCCACTAAGGATCCAGGTTTGTTTTGAAAGTTTTCTTCTCTGTTTCTCCTATTAGCTGGAAAATATCTTACTTTGACTTCTGAAGCTATTGATAGATATCTAATTGCTATAGGTATATTCCTAATAAAGTCTAAACTAATTACTAGGGAAAGTGAACCCACAAAATTATGTTTATTTTTCCTTAATTCTAGAGTATTAATGTTGAATATGACCCTCCTGTCCCAGAATGTCAGCAGAGGCTTCAAAGCTGGGAACATTATATTTTAAGTGCTCTCTTGTTCTGAAGACCAGAGACATTTCCAAAGGACTTGCTAAAGAGTGGACATAAAAATGATCTTATGACCTTTAGCCAATGTGACATGAGATAATAAATTTGGAGAAGTAGGAGGAAGATGCTTTGAAAAGGATTGTTGGCTTACTCAAGAGGAAGCTGTTTTCTCCTAACTCAGCTCAGTGGTGGAGGATGTCTTCTTATAACGAAGGGAGACTGTCATATTGTCCCTGGTGGTTGTTGGCTGAGCTGTGGAAGTGAGCTTGGGTGATGCTGATCTGTTTACCCTGGCTTCAGTGCGCACAAGGAATGTGTTTAATTTTTACCTAGAAGAGGCTCAATTATGGAAAGCTACCTGGAGTAAGTAACTGCTAAAGAACAAGTAAGGAGAGAAAGCTGCAGTGATAGCAAATAACTTCATTAGTAGGAGGGACAGGGTACAGTTACTGGAGCAAGAGAAGGCACTGTGGAAGGAAGCAAAATAGAACCCTTTAGAGAGGATGTCTACTGAGGCAAGTTGACCCAGCAAATGAAGGTTCTGCGGGGTGCCATTAGAAATGGGGATTGTGGATAAGCCACTTGAAGGCATCCAGAAAAAATGTTGCTCACTGTTAAATGATGTAATGTTGAGCGCTCCTACGGGAAAGCGTCTCCAGAGAACCCACCAAAACATCCCTTGTGTGAGAGAGCCAATGTTTGGACATCTTCCGTGACAGAGGATTTCCAACAACTAGGAGAAAATACAAATGATGCCACGAATTTTAAACAGATTTTTCCAATTTAACATGCATCCCTCTTCCCAACCCACATCTAGGGGGAGCTAGAGGCAGTGTAGTGAGTCAGGAATGAAGTTGGAAGAGAAAGGTGGAAACATAGTAAAATATCATGATATGCTCTTGCTTCCAATTACTACGAAACTGAGAATCAGTTCTGAGTGAGACTGGGAAGTGGAAGCTTAAAATTGAGTGAGAACCGAATGCTTTGATGTATATTAAACTCGAAAGAAGATGGAAAAGGAGACTGTTCCAATGACTGAAAGTAATCAGAAAGCTGTGGAATCTAAGATATGGCCAAGGGGTAGGGGAAGGAAAATACAACAAAATAGGTTTGAGGACATATATGTATAAAATTTTTAAAATATCCTACTTATACTCTTCGGTTCATTCAATAAATTGGTTGCAAAAGAGCTTGTTGGACACAATGTTTTCGAATTAATGTCCTGTGGCATATTGGATCTCTTTACAGATGTTCATCAAGCGAGAGAAGTTTATCTCTATTCTCACCCGTCCTGTAAATGCTGTGGAGTGAGGTGATGAACTGGGAGACTCATGTAAAAGAGTACTGAGGATAAGCTGGCACTGAGCAAGAGGGAAGAGGACTAATAACTATATTGTCAAGTACTGGCAACGAGAGACTGCATGTACACTGGAGTGTACAAAATATTGCCTTCCTGGTCAGAGAAATGAGCAGATCTGAGTAGACAATTTTTTTTTTTTTGAGATGGAGTCTCTCTCTGTCACCCAGGCTTGAATCCAGTGGCATGATCTTGGCTTACTGCAACCTCCGCCTCCCGGGTTCAAGTAATTCTCCTGCCTCAGCCTCCCTAGTAGCTGGGATTACAGGCGCCTGCCACCACGCCTGGCTAATTTTTGTATTTTTAGTAGAGACAGGGTTTCACTGTGTTGGCCAGGCTGGTCTCGAGCTCCTGACCTCATGAATCGCCCGCCTTGGCCTCCCAAAGTGCTGGGATTACAGGCATGAGCCACCTTGCCTGGCCTGAGTAGATATTTTAACAGGCAGTGACAAGTGAACAGGTAACACTGAATGCTTTTCTAGACACCGTAAGAAATAATTGCACTGTGGCTATTTGTTATTTATTTGGGAATTATGTGGAATCTTTTAATCTCTTCAGTTGAACTACTGCAAACTTATGATATTTGGAAGTGCACCTGGAACCACTTTTTTTTTTCTTTTTCTTTTTCTTTTCTTTTCTTTTTTTTTCTTTTTCTTTTTCTCTTTTTGAGACGGAGTCTTCCTTTGTTGCCCAGGCTGGAGTACAGTGGCATGACCTTAGCTCACTGTAACCCCCACCTACTGGGTTCAAGGAATTCTATCTTAGTCTCCCAAGTAGGTGGGATTATAGGCGTGTGCCACCATGCCCAGCTAATTTTTGTATTTTTAGTAGAGACAGGGTTTCCCCATGTTGGCCAGGCTGGTCTCAAACTCCTGATCTCAGGTGATCTACCCGCCTCGGCCTCCCAAAGTGCTGGGATTGCAGGCATGAGCCACTGTGCCTGGTGCAAACCACTTTTGTACATAACAAAAGGATTGAAGTCAAAGGATGTCCACAGGGAAAATATAGTGTAAAAATAATAATGATAATGATATATACAACAGTTCAGGATTGTTCTAAATGTTTTACATACATTAACTCATTTGTTTGGATACATTTGCCTTGCCCTATCATTGGGCAATGATTTTCACAAATTTTTAATGTATCTGACTTTAAACATTTTTATATTTGTAATCTGCCATAGACATCCTATTTAAATTTAGCTAGTTAAGATTGCCTTATTGGTGGGCACAGGCGCAGCCTGGGGCAGCACAGGATCGTCATGGCGGAGTTGCAGCAGCTGTGGGTGCAGGAGATGGTGGACTCCATGGTAAAGAGCCTAGAGAGAGAAAACATCCAGAAGATGCAGAGTCTCATGTTCCCATGCAGCACCAGCTGTTGTGAGGACAGCCAGACATCCATGCAGCAGGTGCACCAGTGCATCCAGAGCAGTCATGTGCCTCTGGCTCAAGTCCAGGCCTTGGTCACCAGTAAGCTGGAGAAGTTCCAGGACTGCCAGGCCTGGTGCACCATACTTTGCAACGACAAAACCAAAGATTCAATAGATGCTGGGAGTAAGGAGCTTCAGGTGAAACGGCAGCTGGACTGTCGTGTGACCAAGTGTATAGATGACCACATACACCTCATCCCAACCATGACCAAGAAGAAGGAGGCTCTCTTATCCATTGGGTAATAAAAGTCCTTGCCAGTGGTTATTGGGAATGAGGGCAAAAAAATATTTTTAAATAAGGAATTGGGAATTTTAGTCTTTTAAGCAAAGTTTATGAAGAAATTAAGGATGGCAACAAGTGTAAGGCATATGTCGCTTGCCTCTGGACACTGGCTCTTTCATGTTTCAGCCCTAAAAAGTGAAATGGGAAAAAGTGATGCTAAATTGCATCAGAGACATTACAGAAAGTTTTAGAGCTTATGTTCCTGTGGCTAGTGCTTGTCCTGGCACTAAGGATCTCACCTGTAACAAGCCAGAGCCCTCCAAGCTACCAGACTCTTCTTACTACCAGCAGGCTGGCAGGTTAGACTTGATGGAGTTTGAGGAGAGATATTTTCTCTTTGTTGCCAAATATTCTGTTTACCAGAAGTGTCATCACACCATTTTCTATAGGCTGTGAAACAAAATCCATGAGGTCAATAACTTAGAAGGGAGAAAAAAAATTCTGGGTCTTTGTTTTCTTGATTTTGTGTAATTGATACAAGGGAATACAAGTTGATACAAGTTGATTTTAAAATGTGGAGTTGGGAGGGAAAGTAGTTTGGATAAGAACTTTGAAGATCCTTGTGGATCCCCATTTCTGGTCAAGATGTAGGTGTACATTTCTTAAAATTATTACATGCTGCATCTTTCAACCTGGATACCGTGCAAAAACATGAGAGGTGACCACACACAAACTATGAGAAGTAGAGCTTCCCTCTTACTGGCTGATGGGCCTTGAGGCTGTGTGTAGCAAAATGACAGGACAATGTTGCAGTAACACTTTCCCCTTGAAGAAGAAAGGGGTTTTGATTGTGATATATATTAGTATCTAGTAATGAATAGTAAAAGAGGAGCAATTCGCTACTTGCTTATAAGAGAGTTATGAAGTACTGGATTTGTAAAAACCTGGTTTTTAAAAAACAGAGTGGAATGGAAGCCTAAACCTAGCATTGTTTCCTTAGCTCCCTGAATTAACAGAGCCCAATTGAGACCCCTGGCAACAGGAAGTTCAAGGGAGAAAAAAATGAACTATTTCTTCTAGGATGAGCTGACTCCCTTAGAGCAAAGGAGAGGCAGCCCCCATTATCAAATATCATTTTTGCCCGGGGCTTTCACAACTTGCATTGTTCCTGCCCTGGCATGGCACCTTATTATTTTGATACCAACCTCATTGTATTTTCACCAGCTTATTACTTGAAATGATAATACAGCCTTTCCATTTGCTGTTTTCAGGCTGTGATATATTTTCTTAGTGGTTTGGTTTTAAAAATAAATAAGGTTTGATTCCCCCCTCCCTGCCACAAAAACGATTGCCTTATTCATTACTAAATAATTATATATCACTTTTTAGAAGTGTGTGATGTTTTCTAGCTATATTTTTGACAAACCAGGCTTTTAGAATTGCCATTTATGATCATTCTTGCAATACAAACTAAAACTAAAATCCGTTACTGTTCAGGTTTATAAAACAAGTGCTGTTCATCAGGGAAAAGATAGAATACTCATTTTCTTTTTCTTTTGTCTAAGAAGAGTTTTGTATAAATAATTTCTTTTAAATATTTGTGATACTTTTCACCCAGAAGAGGTGTTGTTTAAATTGGGGTTTGTGACTAATTTGTTTCAATTAAAAATACTTTAATATCAATATCAAATGCCTCTTAGATGGTCTGATCTCTGTTACCGTATGTGGTAGTTTGCTCTACATACTAGCTATTTAAAACAGATGTAAGTAAAACAAGATTTGTTTGGGAGGAATAGGGTTTCTCCAGAGTAAAGAATACAGAGACCAAATGGAAACATACTTGCTTCACTGCACATGGTTTCTATACTTGGCTGTGCTGGCTTACCATTTTATGGTTACCAGATTTATATCCTTTGAAATTATGAACATTGGATCAAATCCTTATGTTGGAAAATACTCTAAGGTAACATTAAATGAGCATGTGATTTGAATAACCTACAATTTTCACACAGGTTTTAATGACCAAAGTCAAAATATTTCCCATAAAATACTGTAAATTTGCTAAAATATATACAAAGCTCCCACAGTGTAATAACACGAAGAAACTTTGTTTACTGAAAAAATCTGTTTTTTTGGATTTTATTTTAAACAATTTTTTTTAAGTTTGTATTTTTATCTTATTTAAGCTTCGTTTCTTTCTTTCTTTTCATAATTTCTTCTAAAAAAATGAGATACATATGCAGAGCATTCAGGCTTATTACATAGGTTTATGTGTGCCATGGTGGTTTGCTGCACCTACTGGCCCATCCTCTATGTTCCCTCCTCTCACCTCCCACCCCCCAATAGGCCTTGGTGTATGTTGTTCCCCTCCCTATGTCCATGTTTTCTCATTGTTCAACTTCCACTTACGAGTGAGAACATGGGGTTTTTGGTTTTCGGTTCCTCTGTTAGTTTGCTGAGGATGATGGCTTCCAGCTTCATCCATGTCCCTGCAAATGACATAATCTCATTCCTTTTTATGGCTGCATAGTATTCCATGGTGTATATATACCACATTTTCTTTATCCAGTCTATCATTGGTGGGCATTTGGGTTGGATCCACATCTTTGCTATTGTAAATAGTGCTGCAATAAACATACATTTGCATGTGTCTTTATAGTAGAATGATATATATCTTTCTTTGGGTATATACCCAGTAATGGGATTGCTGGATCAAATGGTATTCTGGTTCTAGACCTCGAGGAATCTCCATACTGTCTTCCACAATGGTTGACCTCATTTACATTCCCATCAACAGTGTAAAAGCATTCCTATTTCTCTACACTCTTGCCAGAATCTATTGTTTCCTGACTTTTTAATAATCACCATTCTGACTGGCGTGAGACGATGACTCATTGTGGTTTTGATTTGCATTTCTCTGATCATCAGTGATGTTGACCTTTTTTTCATATGTTTGTTGGTGACATAAATGTCTTCTTTTGACAAGTGTCTGTTGATATCTTTACCCACTTTTTTGCTGGGGTTGTTTTTTTTCTTGTAAATTTGTTTAAGTTGCTTGTAAATTCTGGATATCAGACCTTTGTCAGATGGGTTGATTGTAAAAATTTCTCCTGTTCTGTAGGTTGCCTGTTTGCTCCGATGATAGTTTCTTTTGCTGTGCTGATGCTCTTTAGTTTAATTAGATCCCATTTGTCAATTTTGGCTTTTGTTGCAATTGCTTTTGGAGTTTTTGTCATGAAGTCCTTGCCCATGCCCATGTCCTGAATGGTATTGCCTAGGTTTTCTTCTAGAGTTTTTATGGTTTGGGGTTTGACGTTTAAGTCTTTAATCCATCTTGAGTTGATTTTTGTGTAAGGTGTAAGGAAGGGATCCAGTTTCGGTTTTCTGCATATGGCTAGCCAATTTTCCCAGCACCATTTACTAAATAGGAAATCCTTTCCCCATTGCTTGTTTTTGGCAGATTTGTCTAAGATCAGATGGATGTAGATGTATGGTGGTATTTTTGAGGTATCTGTTCTGCTCCATTGGTCTATACATCTGTTTTGGTACCCGTACCATCCTGTTTTTATTACTGTAGCCTTGTAGTATAGTTTGAAGTCAGGTAGCATTATGCCTCCAGCTTTATTCACTTTGCTTAGGATTGTCTTGGCTGTATGGGTTCTTCTTTGATTCCACGTGAAATTTAAAAATAGTTTTTTTCTAATTCTGTGAAGAATGTCAATGGTAGTTTGATGGGAATGGTATTGAATCTGTAAATTACTTTGTGTAGTATGGACATTTTTCATGATATTGATTCTTCCTATCCATGAAGATGGAATGTTTTTCCACTTGTTTGCATCCTTTCTTATTTCCTTGAGAGTTGTTTATAGTTCTCCTTGAAGAGTTCTTAACTAAAATTTTAGTTTAACTAAAATTAAACTAAAAGTTTAACTAAGAGTTCTTAACTAAAATTAAATATATCTGTATGTTATCCCTTGACATCTGTATGTCACATTCCTTGTTAACTGTATTCCTAGGTATTTTATTCTCTCTATAGCAATTGTGAATAGGAGTTCATTCATGATTTGGCTTTCTGCTTGTCTGTTGTTGGTGTAAAGAAACATCTCACAGATACTAAAGAAGTATGTCATCATTTCAATTCCCTAATGGGGTAATTTTTAAATGAGCTGTAATGACTGACATGATCACACTATCAAAGAAGTTTATTAAAATTATAGAATTGTAGAACTAGAAGATTCTTAGAAGGTCCATAGTCACTATGTTAGCAGATTCTTAGATTAGTCATAATTGACTCAGCAAGTACAGTATTGTATTTGTATTAGTTTCTTTTTGTATTAGTTTCTTCTTTGTATTTGTATCCTTGATTTTGTATTAGTTTTCTTTTCTTTTCTTTTTTTTTTTTTTTGAGACAGAGTCTTGCTCAGTTGCTCAGACTGGAGTGCAGTGGCATGATCACAGCTCTCTGTAGCTTTGACTTCCTGGGCTCAAGCAATCCTCCCAGCTCAGTCTCCTAAGTAACTGGTACTATAGGCGGACACCATCATGCTTGGGTGATTTTTTTTTTTGTATTTTTTGTAGAGACAGGGTTTCACATGTTGCCCAGGCTGGTCTCAAACTCTTGGGCTCAAGTGATCCACCTTCCTGGGCCTCCTAGAGTTCTGGGATTACAGGTATGAGCCACCACACCCTTGCTTGTATTAGTTTTCTATTGCTGTGCCACAAATTACCACAGACTGTACAGCTTAAAACAATACATATTTATTATCTTACAGTTGTGTAGGCCAGAAGTCTAGGAACAATGTCATTGTATTCTCTTCTCAGGGTTTCACTAGGCTGAAATCAAGGTGTTGTCCAGGGCTGGGTTTCTTATTTGGGACTTGGGATTCTCTTCTAAGTTCATTTGGTTGTAGGCAGAATTCATTTCCTTGAAAGTTTATGACTGAGTTTCCCATTGTCTGCTAGCTGTCAAATCTCTGACTTCCTCTCCTGCAACCAGCCAGAGAAAACTCTTTGTTTTTAAAGGGATCATGTGATCAGGTTAGGCCCACCCAGATAATATCGTTTTTGCCCTATAATATAGTTTTGGAGTGATATCTCATCATATCTACAAGTTCTGCTGACATTCAAGGAGAGGAGATTTTTTACAAGGGTATGGGTCATGGGGAACCAGTTATCTTTTGCCACACACACAGACACACACAGACACATATGGTCTGCAGGATTATTTGTATCTAGGAAATCTGCCTTCTGAACAGTGGTCAGAAACTCTGGCTTGTCTGGTTATTGCCATCTATTCCCACTTCATTTTACTCACATACCCCTGGCCCTAATGTGCTTTTTGGGAAGTAGGCAATACTCTCTCATGCTTATCTGTGGCTTAGCAGTGCCAATATTCCAGGCTCTCTCCTTTGTTCTCACACTGGAGACTACTTCAATGTTCATGGCAAAAGTACACACTCCAGTTTCATAGTATTTAAAATAAAGTGACTATATTTCCTACTTATAAGACAATTTTTGGCTCATAAATTTGTATAGAAATACACTTTTTAAATAATTCTCAGGCACAGTTTCAAATACTAAATTGCTCCTTTCCCATTTTTCCTGTAATGCACAATAATGTATGTCCCTTGATCTAGTCCCAGAAAAGGTTTCCAGGAAGATTTCTGAGAAAAGCATATATATGACATTTTCTGAAATGAACTTGCTCAGCACCATGTAATTTTTTCCTTTTTGTTAATGTCCCCATATTTGAGCAGAAGGTAAAATTTTGTTTACATGTATAACTTTCTTTAGTTTTTCACACACGTTTTAAAGAATATGCATACTGAGGTTGGTGGGTTATAAAAGGGATTAATAACCCTTTTGGCTTACATGTATTGGAAAGACCAAGTTGCCAGGGTTCTTTGAAGAATTCAGACAAATATATCTGACTATTTTCCATCAAACAGGAGGTAGAGGATCAAGCATGGATTTGCTCTTTATAGCACTTCTGGCAAGAGGCTTTTGGAATAAAATTTATGTATTCCTTCTCAATTTGGTTAACCGCAACATCTGTTTGTCTCCATTGGCCTTTGGCCATTGACCTACTGTCTCCTGTAGAAGACACCCACCATCCTTCTTACGACCAAATGTTGATGGGAAATAAGCAGTTCTCAAGTGATTTTAGTCATGGAAATAGTCATAAGCCAAAAGCATGGCCTAATTATATCATCTAAATTCATGGAAAAGGGAATTAATTTTATATTTTATCTGATGTTGGGGACTGAATTATTAATAGTACCAATTTATCTGGACAGGAAAAGGTCAAGGGATTTGGACAGGAACACAGTAAACAGACCCTTCTCATTCAAGATAGCATGGGACATGTAGATTTACTTTTTGACTACAGGAACAATTAGAGGAATCTAGGTGATTTTTCCAAACTTAGGAAATGAAGGTTTAACTAAAATATATCTGTATGTTTATACATTTTTGAGATAAAATATTATTTTTCTAGTTTTTTAAAAGTGATTTTTTTTCTAATTTCTAACAATAGCTTATGACTTTACTACACAATTATTGCTGCTTCGAAAACTGATTTGCCACTGTGAGGCAGAACAAGCAAAGGTTCAGGAGAGGCCAATGCCTGTGAGGCTGTGGTACCAGGATCTTCCAACAATAACTTGGAGCCTGACAGGCTATGCTTTGATCAGGGGCTCTCTCAGTGTTGGTACCTCTTGCTGCCTAGTCCTTCCTTGTCCTGGCCAGCCATACCCTGTCCAGCTGTGAAAGACCATTCAGTTTCTCCTTTTTTCTTTAATTTTTAGGTTTTTTTTGTTTACCTCAAATTATTCCAATCGCATGATAGTGAAAGTAAGCCAGGTTCCTTTAAGAAGTACTGGACTGAAAATACAGCTTCTGCTGTAAAAACTCATCTCCCCTCTCAAGGCATTTCCCTTCTGATTTCAGAGGTGAGGTGCTCAGGTATGCATTTGCTTTTGCCTCCAATCTCAGCATCTTCTCCTGTTCATTTGTTGCCTATTGTATGCTTTCAGTTTCTGCTATAGCCACTCAGTCTTCCTCTGTTCTGGTCTCAAGGTGAGCATTTTCTTCTACCCTTGTGTCTTGTGACACCTCCCAGTTTCTGGCACATATCTCTGTTCTCTGGTTCTCTCTTAAGACCTTGGTTTGTCTCTGGCCCAATTCAGGCCACGATTTCTATCCACCTTGACCTTTGCCATGGTTGGAGCTGTATCACACAAACCTGTGGGAACAAGAGATGTAGTATCTACCCACAAGGAATCTATAGACTGGTGGGAATAGCAGACCCTCATTAATTATTAGCATTCATTCTTCATGCTTGTAATCCTAAATTTTTTAAAAATTTGAGAACAATTTTTTTTTTTCTGTCTAGTTTGGGTGTTGGCTATTCCTAAATATTTTGGTACTGACTTGTTTACATGAAGGCTGGTTTCTAACCTGGCTGCACCTCTGCTGGTGGGCGCTCACTTTATCCCTAACTTTGGGGTCAATAGGAAGAAGTAAGACACTGAGTGAATAAATTTGACCTTAAGCTGCTCTTTGCCATGGAGGAGTCCTGGCCCCTAGTGTTTGACTGTCAGTCGTTCTTTACGCCATAAAAGTTTTCATCCCTAAGAAAATGCTGCCATGTAACTGACTCTACGTGCTGAACCAAGAGAAATTAAGAAGAATAAACCTAATTTGCTTCAGAAAAGAATGTTTCAATATAGAGCAATTCTTTCTTATTTTAACCTTAATAATTTTGCCTGTAACATTTTCTGGAAAATATCTTAGATAAGTATGCAGAGTCTTACTTATATTTATAGTAAAATAAAATAGAGCAAGGTTAACGGAATTGTCCGGAGACCCACAACAGACAGAGCGCAGATCACAGAACTCCACACCCATACTCATGTTCTAGCCATTAGGCCTCTTGGCCTCTCTTTGTTCTATTTGCCAAGGTATGACCAGAGCAGAAAACGTCCTCAACCAATTAGTCAAGTTCCCCATCTGGTGATTAGCCTTGCTATGAAGACATCTTGTGTATTACCACATTTGTGACTGCAATTGGAGCTTTATTCACCATTGGGGGTATAGCTCTTTCCAAGGAAATGACCTTCTAACTGAGCCAGGAGGGGCTGGGTTAAGTTTTTTTCAGCTGGAAATCACACATTACATATTTAGTATGTTTGGTCACTTTAGATCTGTGTGAGGCAGGGAAGGAGAAGTTTATGCATTACAAAGTTCCTAAAAATATTTACAATTTTGTAAATCAAAGTGGATTTCTACTAGATTTAGCTTTATGCAAATCTTTATATTATGTCTGTGCTTTCAGTCTGATTTTAGAAGAGTACTTTTACAGTATTTTAACTTTTATTGAAAATCCAAGCTTTTAAATTTTTTTAATTTTTAATTTTTGTGGGTACAAAATAGGTGTATACATTTATGGGGTACATGAAATATTTTGGTATAGGCATGCAAAGCATAATAGTCACAACATGTAGAATTGGGTATCCATCCCCTGAAGCACTTCTCCTTTTTGTTACAATTAAATTATAGTCTTTCAGTTATCTTAAAATGTACAATTAAATTATTTTGACGACAATCACCCTGTTGTACTGTGAAATACTAGGTCTTATTTGTTATTTCTACCTTTTTTGTACCTATTAACCATCTCAATCTCCTTCCCATTACCCTTCCCAGCTTCTGGTAACCATTCTTCTATTCTCTCTCTCCATGAGTTTAATTGATTTGATTTTTAGATGCTTACCAATAAGTGAGAACATGAGATGTTTGTTTTTCTCTGCCTGCCTTACTTGACTTAATGTGATGAATTCCAGTCCATCCATGTTATTGCAAATGACAAGATTGGATCTGATTTTCTTTTATGGCTGAATAGTACTTCATTGTATGTAAGTGTCACATTTTCTTCATCCATCTGTTGATGGACACTTAGGTTGCTTCCAAATCTTGGCGATTGTGAACAGTGCTGGGACAAACATGGGAGAACAGATATATCTCTTCAGTATACTTGTTTCCTTTCCTTTGGGTCAAAACCCAGCCGAAGGATTCGTAGATCGTAAGGTACCTCTATTTTTAATTGTTTTGAGAAAACTCCAAACTGTTCTTTATAATGGCTGTACTAATTTACATTCCCACCAAGAGTGTATGAGGGTTCCCTTTTCTCCACATCCTCACCAGCATTAGATATTGCCTGACTTTTCTTTTTTTTTTGAGATAGGGTATCACTCTGTCACCCAGGCTGGAGTGCAGTGTTGTGATCTCAGCTCACTTCAGCCTTGACCCTGTGGGCTGAAGTGACCTCCCACCTCAGCCACCTGAGTAGCTGGGACTACAGGCATGTGCCACTATGCCTGGCTTGCCTTACTTTTATATAAGTCATTTTAACTGGAGTGTAGATGATATCTCATTGTAGTTTTGATTTGCATATCTCCGATGATCAGTAATGGTGAGCACTTTTTCTTATGCCTGTTTGCCATTCATATGTCTACTTTTGAGAAATGTCTATTTAAATCTTTTGACAATTTTAAATCAAATATTAGATTTTTAAGTTCTTTGAAGTCTAGAAATTTTAGAGTTGTTTGAGTTTCTTATGTATTCTAATTATTAATCCGTTGTCAGATGAGTAGTTAGCAAATATTGTCTCACAATCTCTGTGTTATCTGTTTACTTTGTTGATTGTTTGCTGTGCAGAAAGTTTTTAATTTGATGTGATCCAATTTTTCCATTTTTTGTTTGCCTATGCTTGTGGGGTAGTACTCAAGGATTTTTTTTTTTTTTATTTTCCCAGACCAATATCCTGGAGAGTTTTCCCAATGCTTTCTTGCAGTAGTTTCATAGTAGTTTGAGGTGTTAGACTTAAGTGTTTAATCCACTTTGCTTTGATTTTTGTATATGGTGAGAGTTCATTCTTCTGCAGGTAAATATCCATATGGATATTCAATTTCCCAGTACCATTTATTGAAGAGACTGTCTTTTCTCCAGTGTATATTCTTGGCACCTGTGGCAAAAATGAGTTCACAGTAGGTGCACGGACTTGTTTCTGGATTCTCATTCTATTCTGTTGGTCTGTGTATCTGTTTTTATGCCAATACCATGCTGTTTTGGTTACTGTAGCCCTTTAGTATAATTTGAAGTCAGGTAATGTCATTCCTCCAGTGTTGTTCTTTTTGCTTAGGGTAGCTTTGGCTACTTTGGGTCTTTTGTGGTTCCATATAAATTTTAGAATTGCTATTTCCATTTCTGTGAAGAATGTCATTTATATTTTTATAAAAATTGAATCTGTGAATTGCTTTGGGTAGTATGGATATTTTAACAATATTGATTCTTCCAGTCCATGAACATAGAATATCTTTCCAATTTTGTGTATCGTGTTCAATTTCTCTTATTATCATTTTATAGTTGTCTTTATAGAGATCTTTCACTTTTATGGTTAATTCCTAGTTATTTCATTTTATTTGTGGCTATTGTAAATGGAGTACTTTCATTCTTTTTCAGATTGTTCACAGTTGGTATAGAGAAATGCTACTGATTTTCATATGTTGATTTTGTATCCTGCAACTTGACTTAATTTATCAGTTTGAATAGTTTTTTTGGTGTTGTCTTTAGTTTTCTCCAAATGTAAGATCATATTATCTGCAAAGAAATATAATTTGCATTCTTTGTTTCCAATTTGGATGCCCCTTATTGTTTTTCTCTTGTCTGATTGCTCTAGCTAAGACTTTCTGTACTATGCTGAACAACAGTAGTGAAAATGGGCATTCTTGTAATGTTCCAGATCTAAAAGGAAACACTTTGATTTTTTTCCCAATTCAATGTAATACTAGCTGTAGGCCTGTCATATATAGCTTTCTAAATGTCTAGTTATAGCTCTTCTAAACCAAGTTTTTTGAGGATTTCTATTATGAAGATATGCTAAAGTTTATCAAATGGTTTTTCAACATCAATCGAAATGATCATATAGTTTTTGTCCTTCATTCTGTTGATATGTAGTATCACCTTGATTAATTTGTATGTGTTGAACCATTCTTGCAGCCCCATGATAAATCCCACCTAGGCATGATGAATGATCTTCTTAATGTATTGTTGAACGTAGTTTGATAGTATTTTGTTGAGGAGAAAACCTAGACTATTTCACTGTGTTCATGCTTAGCTATCATGCCCAAATCAATTTAGTACATTGTTTAAATATTCCACTCTAAATCTGGCAACCAGGAAAGAAAACTGCCATAAAGCAATGTATATTTAGATACTAATATTTCCCTCACACTTTCTTTTCTCTTCCTTATTTCATTTCTTTACTAATTTGTTGGCTATTGGTTTATGGCATATTGAGGCCTCAGTCTATAATAACCATTTTTATCTGACGTACAGCTCTACACATTTTATTTAACTCTGTGATGGCAAACTCTGGTATTTTTGTCACTCCCTTGCCTCTTAGGCTCATGGCAGATTCCACTAAACAGTGACAATATTCTTTGCTACTAACCTATGAGTTTGGCCTCAGGATCCTTCTTAATGCAGTAGTGTATGCATTATAAACCTATAGAGGTGGCTTATAAGTTTAAGTCTGTTAGCTTTTTCTACTCTTTTAGCATTCTTAAATGCTGTTTAATTAGATGTAAAAGAAGGAAATGAGAAGTTAAACATGGACTAAATGTGATAAAAGAAAATCTCTGTTAACTTAGGATATCAGTGAGTCTGATAAAAAGGCTTTAAAATGTTCTAGGAAGTATTTCTGCCTGGGATATTTGAATTAGTCTCCAAAAGTAGGTCATTCCCTGTTTGTTTGAATATTTTCAAAAATGATAAATATACTTGTTGTTGTTTTGAGACAGAGTTTCACTCTTGTTTTCCAGGGTGGAGTGCAATGACATGATCTTGACTCCCTGCAACCTCCACCTCCTGGCTTCAAGTGATTCTTCTGCTTCAGTCTCCCGATTAGCTGGGATTACAGGCACCCACCACCACACCCGGGTAACTTTTGTATTTTTAGTAGAGATGGGATTTCGCCATGTTGACAAGGCTGGTCTTCACTTCCACTTTTTTGGAAGAGCTTGAAATGAATGAGCATTAATTATTCTTTGAATATTTGGTGGAATTCACCAATGAAGCTATCTAATCCCAGACTTCTATTTCTTGGAAGGTTTCTGACTACTGATCCAATCGCCTTATTAATTATTGATCTGTTTAAGTTTTCCATTTATTCTTGATTCAGCTTCAGTAGATTGTATGTTTTTTTAAAAGATGTATCCATTTCTTCGAGGTTATTTAATTTGTTTGAGTATAATTTTTCTTAACAGCCACTTACAATTCTTTTATTTATGAGTCATCTCTTATAATTTCTTCTTTTTTTTTTATTTATTTATTTTTTATTATACTTTAAGTTCTAGGGTACATGTGCATAACGTGCAGGTTACATATGTATACATGTGCCATGTTGGTGTGCTGCACCCATCAACTCGTCAGCACCCATCAATTCATCATTTATATCAGGTATAACTCCCCAATGCAATCCCTCCCCCCTCCCCCCTCCCCATGATAGGCCCCATTGTGTGATGTTCCCCTTCCCAAGTCCAAGTGAGCTCATTGTTCAGTTCCCACCTATGAGTGAGAACATGCGGTGTTTGGTTTTCTCTTCTTGTGATAGTTTGCTAAGAATGATGGTTTCCAGATGCATCCATGTCCCTACAAAGGACGCAAACTCATCCTTTTTTATGGCTGCATAGTATTCC
>NC_045438.1:98040107-98043833 GCF_002776525.5 Piliocolobus tephrosceles | reverse complement strand
TCTTCTTTTTTTATTCTAACTATTTGAATCTTCTTTTTTATTAGTTAGCATAGTTAGGGGTTTGTCAATGTTTATCTTTTCAAAAAAAAACTCAGTTTTTTCAAATTTTTTCTATTCTGCATTTTACATATTTCTACTGTTATCTTTATTATTTCTTTTTTTCCAGTAATTTTAATTTAAAATATTTTAAATTTAAATTTTAAATTTTCTACTTTTTAAAATTAGGTTTTTGCCATTATAAACTTTTTTCTTAGTACTGCCTTTGTGCATCCATAAGTTTTCATAGGTTGTATTCTCATTTATCTTGAGATACTTTTTACATTCCCACTATGTTTTCTCTTTTATCCAATGTTTGTTCAAGAGTGTGTTTACTTTCCATGTATTTGTGAATTTTCTCATTTTTTTACTGTTATTGTTTTTAGTTTTATTCTATTGTGGCTGAAAAAGATAATTGGGGTAATTTTAATCTTTTAAAATTCATCAGACCTGTTTTGTGATTCCACATACACTTGAAAAAAATATATATTCTTCTACTGTTGGATGGAAAGATCTGTGTATGTCTGTTAGGTCCACTTAGTCCATAGTATTGTTCAAGTTAGTTGTTTATATATTGATTTTGTATCTGGATGTTCTATCTATTATTAAAAGTACAGCACTGAAGTATCCTACTATTACTGTATTTTTGTCAATCTCCCTTTGTAACTTTTAGTATTTGCTTTATATATTTAGGTGCTCTGATGTTGGGTATGTGTATATTTGTAATTGTTATAACTTGCTGTTGAATTGACCATTTTATCATTATATGACAGATTTTTTTCTTTTACTGCTTTGACTATATCATCCCACTCCCTCCTATTCTGCAAGATTTCTGGTAATAAATCTTCAGATAGTCTCATGGAAGAAGATGAAGAAGAAGCAGTTAAGGAGACTTAGAAGGAACAGACAGTGAAGTGGGAGGAGAATCAGGCAATGGGGAGCCCACACAGCGATGATCAAGAGTTTCAAGGAAAAGGGCATGGTCCACTGTGTCAAATGCTACTGTGAGAGGAAATAAGATAAGGCCTTAGACTTGGGGAAAATATGTAACAGCAGGATTAAAATAAATCAGTCAAGCACTTTAAAAATGCTCAGAGCAGTAAAAAACAAACAAAGAAATTAAACTACCACCTAATGATATTGGGAAGGGTAACAAATAGCAATGAGCATGTACTCAAGATCAAGAAAAATAGAAATTTTTGCTTAAATATTTCTTATTTTAAAAATGGTCTTCAAATTAAAGGTGAGTTCAATAATAAAGAGTAGAAAGGCAAGCCCATGTTATTTGTACAAATGGAATTCTACCATAAATGACTTGTTGGTAGAGTCTCCTTCTTGGCCAAAGGGACCCCAAAGAAACCTGTTCAGGACACAATGGGAAGGGGGGCATGTGACATGCCTTAGTATATACCCTTCCCTTTGGAATTTAGGCACAACTGACCAACTTTAACATTAAAGAGAGATCTTAAAACTGACAAAACACTTTTTGTAGCAATAAAATACCAAATTCTAACCTTATGCTGATGATGCATCACATGTCAGATAGGAGGCCCTGCAGAGGGTCAAAGAATTTTACCCCAAAATGTATTTCTTTGACATATTTTGAAACGGCCCTGTGAAGCTATCTCTTGTCGGGGAAATTTGCATTCTGTAGACAATCTTCTTCTCTTAAAAATCTTTTCTAGAGAGTCTGACATCTGTTAAGGTCCAGTAAGAGACATTTACCATCTGTTCTTTCTGAAGCATCTTGGTGGCTTCATCTACATAAAAAGAACGTTGACTTCCTTTCCTTATTTAACTCAATTATTTCTTTATGCTGAGTTCAACTCTTCAGGCAAAGCTTAATTCTTTCAACCATTTGTCAATCAGGAAATTTCTGACTTCACCTATGACCTGCAAGTATTTAGTTTGAGATGTCTGCCCTTCTGGGGATAACTAATGTATACCTTACATGTATTGATTTATGCCTTTGCCTGTAACTTCTGTCTCCCTAAAAGGTATAAAGCCAAGCTGTAACCCAACCACCTTGGGCACATGTTCTCAGGACCTCCTGAGGTGGTCACAGACCATAGTTCTCATATTTGGCTCAGTATAAACCTCTGCAAATGTTTTACAGACTTTGGGTTTTTTGGTCAATGCTTGATTGTGCTGATTATTTCACAGAGTATATGTATGTGAAAACATCAAGTTGTACACCTTAAATATATATAATTTTTAAAATTTGCCAATTATGCCTCAATAAATGTGAGGAACAAAAGAGGTTATAGTGTGATGAATTTAATAAACTTCTTTTATAACATATATTTAAGTAAACAAGTTTTGGTGTGTAAAATGTTGCTATTTTTACTGAATATTCATGAGAATTTTTTGATTAAAATATTTACATATGTAATTCAAACAGAAAAATAGAATTTTAACTTTTTTTAGTTTTGATATAAATGCTTCAAAATAGAAATTGTGAGAAATGTCTGTTCATATCCTTTGCCCACTTTTTGATGGGGTTGTTTGTTTTTTTCTTGTATATTTGTTTGAGTTCTTTGTAGATTCTGGATATTAGCCCTTTGTCAGATGTGTAGATTGCAAAAATTTTCTCCCATTCTGTAGGTTGCCTGTTCACTCTGATGGTAGTTTCTTTTGCTGTGCAGAAGCTCTTTAGTTTAATTAGATCCCATTTGTCAATTTTGGCTTTTGCTGCCGTTGCTTTTGGTGTTTTAGACATGAAGCCCTTGCCCATGCCTATGTCCTGAATGGTACTACCTAGGTTTTCTTCTAGGGTTTTTATGGTATTAGGTCTAACATTTAAGTCTCTAATCCATCTTGAATTAATCTTCGTATAAGGAGTAAGGAAAGGATCCAGTTTCAGCTTTCTACTTATGGCTAGCCAATTTTCCCAGCACCATTTATTGAATAGGGAATCCTTTCCCCATTTCTTGTTTTTCTCAGGTTTGTCAAATATCAGATGGTTGTAGATGTGTGGCATTATTTCTGAAGGCTCCGTTCTGTTCCATTGGTCTATATCTCTGTTTTGGTACCAGTACCATGCTGTTTTGGTTACTGTAGCCTTGTAGTATAGTTTGAAGTCAGGTAGCGTGACGCCTCCAGCTTTGTCCTTTTGACTTAGGATTGTCTTGGCAATGCGGGCTCTTTTTTGGTTCCATATGAACTTTAAAGCAGTTTTTTCCAATTCTGTGAAGAAACTCATTGGTAGCTTGATGGGGATGGCATTGAATCTATAAATTACCTTGGGCAGTATGGCCATTTTCACAATATTGATTCTGCCTATCCATGAGCATGGTATGTTCTTCCATTTGTTTGTGTCCTCTTTGATTTCAGTGAGCAGTGGTTTGTAGTTCTCCTTGAAGAGGTCCTTTACATCCCTTGTAAGTTGGATTCCTAGGTATTTTATTCTCTTTGAAGCAATTGTGAATGGAAGTTCATTCCTGATTTGGCTCTCTGCTTGTCTGTTACTGGTGTATAAGAATGCTTGTGATTTTTGCACATTAATTTTGTATCCTGAGACTTTGCTGAAGTTGCTTATCAGCTTAAGAAGATTTTGGGCTGAGACGATGGGGTTTTCTAAATACACAATCATGTCATCTGCAAACAGGGACAATTTGACTTCTTCTTTTCCTAACTGAATACCCTTGATTTCTTTCTCTTGCCTGATTGCCCTAGCCAGAACTTCCAACA
>NC_045438.1:97993603-98035107 GCF_002776525.5 Piliocolobus tephrosceles | reverse complement strand
TTTTCTTCTAGGGTTTTTATGGTATTAGGTCTAACATTTAAGTCTCTAATCCATCTTGAATTAATCTTCGTATAAGGAGTAAGGAAAGGATCCAGTTTCAGCTTTCTACTTATGGCTAGCCAATTTTCCCAGCACCATTTATTGAATAGGGAATCCTTTCCCCATTTCTTGTTTTTCTCAGGTTTGTCAAATATCAGATGGTTGTAGATGTGTGGCATTATTTCTGAAGGCTCCGTTCTGTTCCATTGGTCTATATCTCTGTTTTGGTACCAGTACCATGCTGTTTTGGTTACTGTAGCCTTGTAGTATAGTTTGAAGTCAGGTAGCGTGACGCCTCCGGCTTTGTCCTTTTGACTTAGGATTGTCTTGGCAATACGGGCTCTTTTTTGGTTCCATATGAACTTTAAAGCAGTTTTTTCCAATTCGGTGAAGAAACTCATTGGTAGCTTGATGGGGATGGCATTGAATCTATAAATTACCTTGGGCAGTATGGCCATTTTCACAATATTGATTCTGCCTATCCATGAGCATGGTATGTTCTTCCATTTGTTTGTGTCCTCTTTGATTTCACTGAGCAGTGGTTTGTAGTTCTCCTTGAAGAGGTCCTTTACATCCCTTGTAAGTTGGATTCCTAGGTATTTTATTCTCTTTGAAGCAATTGTGAATGGAAGTTCATTCCTGATTTGGCTCTCTGCTTGTCTGTTACTGGTGTATAAGAATGCTTGTGATTTTTGCACATTAATTTTGTATCCTGAGACTTTGCTGAAGTTGCTTATCAGCTTAAGGGGATTTTGGGCTGAGACAATGGGGTTTTCTAAATATACAATCATGTCATCTGCAAACAGGGACAATTTGACTTCTTCTTTTCCTAACTGAATACCCTTGATTTCTTTCTCTTGCCTGATTGCCCTAGCCAGAACTTCCAACAGTATGTTGAATAGGAGTGGTGAGAGAGGGCATCCCTGTCTTGTGCCAGTTTTCAAAGGGAATTTTTCCAGTTTTTGCCCATTCATTATGATATTAGCTGTGGGTTTGTCATAAATAGCTCTTATTATTTTGAGGTACGTTCCATCAATACCGAATTTATTGAGCATTTTTAGCATGAAGGGCTGTTGAATTTTGTCAAAAGCCTTTTCTGCATCTATTGAGATAATCATGTGGTTCTTGTCTTTGGTTCTGTTGATATGCTGGATTACGTTGATTGATTTGCGAATGTTGAACCAGCCTTGCATCCCAGGGATGAAGCCCACTTGATCATGGTGGATAAGCTTTTTGATGTGCTGCTGAATCCGGTTTGCCAGTATTTTTTTTGAGGATTTTTGCATCGATGTTCATCAGGGATATTGGTCTAAAATTCTCTTTTTTTGTTGTGTCTCTGCCAGGCTTTGGTATCAGGATGATGTTGGCCTCATAAAATGAGTTAGGGAGGATTCCCTCTTTTTCTATTGATTGGAATAGTTTCAGAAGGAATGGTACCAGCCCCTCCTTGTACCTCTGGTAGAATTCAGCTGTGAATCCATCTTCATACAGCCAACAGACACATGAAAAAATGCTCATCACACTCGCCATCAGAGAAATGCAAATCAAAACCACAATGAGATACCATCTCACACCAGTTAGAATGGCAATCATTCAAAAGTCAGGAAACAACAGGTGTTGGAGAGGATGTGGAGAAATAGGAACACTTTTACACTGTTGGTGGGATTGTAAACTAGTTCAACCATTATGGAAAACAGTATGGCGATTCCTCAAGGATCTAGAACTAGATGTACCATATGACCCAGCCCCCATCCCACTACTGGGTATATACCCAAAGGATTATAAATTATGCTACTACAAAGACACATGCACACGTATGTTTATTGCGGCACTATTCACAATAGCAAAGACTTGGAATCAACCCAAATGTCCATCTGTGACAGACTGGATTAAGAAAATGTGGCACATATACACCATGGAATACTATGCAGCCATAAAAAAGGATGAGTTTGCGTCCTTTGTAGGGACATGGATGCATATGGAAACCATCATTCTTAGCCAACTATCACAAGAAGAGAAAACCAAACACTGCATGTTCTCACTCATAGGTGGGAACTGAACAATGAGTTCACTTGGACTCGGGAAGGGGAACATCACACACTGGGGCCTATCATGGGGAGGGGGGAAGGGGGAGGGATTGCATTGGGAGTTATACATGATATAAATGATGAATTGATGGGTGCTGACGAGTTGATGGGTGCAGCACACCAACATGGCACAAGTATACAAATGTAACAAACCTGCACGTTATGCACATGTAGCCTAGAACTTAAAGTATAATAAAAAATAAATACATAAATAAAATAAAATAGAAATTGTGACTTTAAATTTTAATCTTGATTTTTTCCAGAATATGACTTGAAGTTTTTTTTTTGTTTGTTTTTTGTTTTTGAGATGGAGTCTGGCTCTGTCGCCCAGGCTGGACTGCGGTGGCATGATCTCGACTCACTGCAAGCTCCGCCTTCTGGGTTCATGCCATTCTCCTGCCTCAGCCTCCTGAGTAGCTGGGACTACAGGCACCCACCACCACGCCCAGCTAATTTTTTTGTATTTTTAGTAGAGACGGCGTTTCACCGTGTTAGCCAGGATGGTCTCGATCTCCTGACTTCGTGATCCATCCACCTTGGCTTCCCAAAGTGCTGGCATTACAGGCGTGAGCCATCGCACCCAGCGACTTAAAATATTTTAAAGAAGATCTTGTAGGAAAGTTTGAAGTCGGGTAGCACGATGTCTCCAGCTTTGTTCTTTTTGCTTAAGATTGTCTTAGCTATATGGGCTCTTTTTTGGTTCCATGTGAATTTTAACATAGTTTTTTCTAATTCTGTGAAGAATGTCAATTGTAGTTTAATGGGACTAGTATTGAATCTATAAATTACTTTGGACAGTATGGTCATTTTCATGACATTAATTCTTCCTATGCATTAGCATGGAATGTTTTTCCATTTTTTTTGTGTGTCCTCTCTGATTTCCTTGAGCAGTGATTTGTAGTTCTCCTTGAAGAGATCCTTCACATCCTTTGTGAGCTGTGTTCCTAGGTATTTCCATCTCTTTGCAGCAATTGTGAATGGGAGTTCAGTCATGATTTAGCTCTCTGCATGCCTGTTGTTGGTGTATTGGAAAGCTAGCAATTTTTGCACATTGAGTTTGTATCCTAAGACTTTGCTGAAGTTGCTTACCGGTTTAAGCTTTGGGGCTGAGACAGTGGGGTTTTCTAGATATAGGAACCTGTCATCTGCAAAGATAATTTGACTTCCTCTCTTCGTAGTTGAATGCCCTTTATTTCTTTGTCTTGTCTGATTGCCCTGGCCAGAACTTCCAATAATATGTTGAATAAGACTGGTGAGAGAGGGCATCTTTGTCTTGTAATTTGGTTTTTAAGGGTAATGCTCCCAGCTTTTGCCCATTCAATATGATATTGGCTGTCATCTATGGCTCTCATTATTTTGAGGTTTATTTCTTCAGTACCTAGTTTATTGAGAATTTTTAAGATGAAGCAATGCTGAATTTTATCAGAGGCCTTTTCTCCATTTTTGAGATAATCTTGTGGTTTCTGTTTTTAGTTCTGTTTGTGTGATGAATTATAATTATTGATTTGTGTATGTTGAGCCCAGGGATGAAGCCAACTTGATTGTGGTGAATAAGCTTTTTGATGTGCTGCTGGATTCGGGTTGCCAGTATTTTATTGAGGATTTTTGCATTGATGTTCATTAGGGATATTGGCCTGAAGTTTTGTTGTTGTTGTATCTCAGCCAGGTTTTGGTATCACGATGATGCTGGTCTCACAAAATGAGTTAGGGAGTAGTTCCTCCTTTTCAATTGTTTGGAATAGTTACACTAGAAATGGTACCAGCTCCTAACACCAGTTAGAATGGTGATTATTAAAAAGTCGAGAAATAACAGATCCCAGCAATGCTGAGGAGAAAAAGGAATGCTTTTACACTGTTGTTGGGAATGTAAATTAGTTCAACCATTGTGGAAGACAGTGCGGTGATTCTTCAAAGATCAAGAAGCCGAAGTATCATTTGATCCAGCAACCCCATTACTAGGTATATACCCAAAGGAATATAAATCATTCTATTATAAAGATATGTTCCACATATATTCATTGCAGTACCATTTGCAATAGCAAAGACATGGAATCAACCCAAATGCTCATCAATGGTAGACTGGATAAAGAAAATGTAGTACATACACACCATGGAATATATATGCAGCTATAAAAAGGAATGAGATCAAGTCCTTTGCAGGAACACAGGTGGAACTGGAGGCCATTATCCTTAGCAGACTAACACAGGAACAGAAAACTAAGCACCGCATGTTCTCACTTATAAATGGGAGCTGAATGATGAGAACACATGGACACAGGGAGGGGAACAACACACATTGGGGCTTGTTGGAGGCAGTGTGGGGAGGGAGAGCATCAGGAAGAATATCTAATGGATGCTGGGCTTGATACCTAGGTGATAGGTTGATCTGTGCAGCAAACCACCATGGCACATGTCTACCTATGTAACAAACCTGTACATCCTGCACACGTATTTTGGAACTTGAAATAAAATTTGATGAAAAAAAGTAATCTCACTTCCATAAGAGAATGAAAATATATGAGTAGGGCAGTATTTAGGTGAACTATTTGTAAGATACCTCATAATATCACATTATGGCTAACGTGAATTTTTGTTGTTTGGACAGTGCAGCCTGGACAGACTTTCTCTTTGTTTTTTATTAAAAATGAAGAATCTACAGAAAGCCAAGAAAAACAGAAGAAAATCTTAAAAATTTTAAAGCAGCTTTATTTAAAAATTGATCATACATGAATAAATTACCATTTTAAATGTGAATTCCCTTTTTAATGGGAGTTTTAATATAAATGTTCAAAAATAGTTAATCATTATTAGAAGTCATTTTAATATTCTATTCTTACAATGTTTCTAATATTTACTAAAATAAACTGCTTTAACATCATTTATTTTTCTGTAGAATTAGTATATCAGAATTGCTATTTGTGCTCATAAACTTGTCATGAAATAACTCACAAAAAATGTTTATAATCTAAAGATAGTGACATACCAAAATGATTTTACACTTTTATATATTTAAAAATCGTAACTATGCACAATTTCTATTGAATGGTCATTAATGGATGTACATGTGTAGAGGGATATTAAGAATTTTGAGTGTACACGGAGAAAAATTCTCTTTCAGTCATTTTTCCTGAATCTAATTTCTGGCAAAATCATCACTAAATTGTGTGGTTTTTTTTTTTTTTTTTTTTTTTTTTTTTTTTTTTGGCAAAAATTGTGTTTTGTTTTTTTTTTTTTAAAGTAAGAGGAATGGGGTGTGGTTGGGTGCGGATATAGATATTTGGACAACACAAATCTTAAAAATGAGCAAAGACCTTGAAATCATGCCATCCTTTTTTCTTGCTCTTTATTTCTCCCTAACCAACAGAGACATTCCAAAATTTCTCTTACAGTAAACTTGCTTTAAACTTATCTACACAGTAATTAACCCTTTGTTGTTAGCTATCAGAACAATGGATATTCCTTCACAATGAAATTTCAAAAGTAATTACCAGGTCTTGGCATGGTCTTTCAAAGAGAAATTTAAATTTCTTTTGCAGAATTGCAAAGAAATTATCTAAATTGTGTAGCATTTTTTTGCTTTCCTCGGTGGTTGGACATTAATTCAAACTTTGGCATTTTATGTGTTTGCCAAGGAATCTTACTTAATGGATTTGTCTATGAATAGCCTCTGGAATAGGCTTGGCTTTCTGTAGATGCTTGGAACTTTCAGAAAATGGGTAACCAGAAAAATGGCTTGCTGCACTTCATGAATAAATAGTGTCCCACTGTAAGGTAAATTTGTCTTCATCCTCACTCCCTTATATACATGACTTAAGTAAGGGGGAAAGCCTGGGAAACCATTTCGCAGATTCCCTTACCAGGAGTGTTTCAGGTTAGATTCTGCTAATGGGAAGCAGTAGGACTCAATTTGGAAATTGAAAGAGAAAAAGCTGTTCTCTGGCAGCTCCTATAAAGGAGGCTTCAGTGGGCACTTTTTTCTTTTTTTTTTTGAGATGGAGTCTGATTCTGTCACCCAGGCTGGAGTGCAGTGGCATGATCTCGGCTCACTGCATCACTTCAAGCTCCGCCTCCCGGGTTCAGGCCATTCTCCTGCCTCAGCCTCCCGAGTAGTTAGGACTACAGGCGCCTGCGACCACGCCTGGCTAATTTTTTTTAGTAGAGATGGGGTTTCACCGTGTTAGCCAGGATGGTCTCAATCTGCTGACCTCGTGATCACCCGCCTCAGCCTCCCAAAGTGCAGAGATTACAGGCGTGAGCCACCGCAGTTGGCTGACACTTCTTAATTTCCTGAATTCTATCAGCAGTTTCCCTGACTTTTGCTCCTTCAGCCCTTCTCATGGCTGTATGACCCACTAATTCCCTATATTAAACCCGTTTCAACTTGAGGCCTATAAGTTTTATTTTTTCTTAATAAAATCCTGAATGGCAACTCCAAAACCATTAAATCTCAGAATTATCTCAACAAATGCAATGAGAATATGGTTAAAAAGTTTTTAGCAGACTGTGTGATAAGAAGATTGAATACACATAGGTTCTGTCACCATTGTCTTTGTTGTGTTTCCCTAGAAGTACACTTGGAGATTAAAATCAATAAAAAGATAATTCCAGGAAGCACTAATAGAACAAGCAGAAAGTAATGTAGGGAAGGGAAAGAAGCTAATACTGGGAAAAAAGCATGTTATTGTGGTGGGGTATTGCCTGTTGTAGTTTGTTATTTTATTTGTTACTAGTATAATCCTAACTGATGTCATGGACCACTGTGAACAAAGGTATGTTTTTTGGAAATAAAGTAATTAACCTAGTTTGCCTGTAATCGGGAAGGAAGAGATGTTGGAGAGCGCTGAATTCCAGGGAGAAGGTGTTGACTTGCCATTTTTCAAAACATTTCTGAGACAAGCAAAGTGAAGCCCATTAGATTGATTACACTCACCTAAAGAAAGAGAATTTAGAATTTGAAACATTGCAGATATTTATTACCACTGGCCAAATGTAATATCAAGATGGCTGGCAAGTTCAAGTGGGTAAGCATAGCAATAGAAATGGCTTGGTCCCCTTGTAAAGACCTAAAAGAGGAATGGCTATAGAAAGATACAGATGTTTCATGATAGCTGCAAAGTATACTCAATGATCAAAAAAGAAAGTGTTTATTATAATTTTCTCAGATCCAGGTGGATCTGTATAAACACCTAAATAGTAAAGTTTTCTATATCAGGATAGTTTGATGGCATTATTATTATTGACTATCTTTTTTTCTTGTTTTTGTTTTTTTTAATCTTCTTTTGTATAAAATCATCCTTAATGTCTGTGTTTTTGGCATGTTGGCTGGCTGGCATATTTAGCTAATCCGGTATATTCCTTACTGGGGAAATGTGTTAATTTTTCAAAGTTTTTTTTTCCTATTTATTGTTCCTATTTACTTCTTTTTTTTAACTAGTGGCAGTTGATCCTAATAAATGCAAGCAAACCATACTGTAAAAGAGACAAATTTGATATCACATATGTACAAATTAATCACAAAATGCAATAGCCCAAGAATCCCCAAAAGGATATGTGACTTGCACAGAAACAAGAAGCACAACCTTGTGCTAGTTATGAACTACTTTTGGATTCCCTGTGTTGACATGGAGCAGAGCCGTGGGGACATGGATCTTGGAGGAGTTGACGACTTTGGAATAGTAGCAAGGAAGAAGCATATACTTACTTCTCGATAAAATTCAGAAGGCTTTTTTTCTGACTTTTGATGACAGTTTGATTATTGCAGTCTACAATGAAGATTCATGAAATTGAATTGTCAAAGATTTCAAGAATAAAACAACCTATACTGTTGAATATTTGATCAGGTTTTAAATATTTGGGATTTGAAAGGCAAAATTGTAAATTTGCATATGCTATCACTAAAGGTTGGTATTTTATTTAATAAAATTTGTCAAGAGACTAACTTTTCAAAATTCATTCTTCTGTTTTAAGAGAGTAAGTGAAAGGAGTAGAAATGGAGCCTGTTGATGTCCACAAACTTATGTTAAGAGTTTACACATATCTTGTTAAGCTTCTCAACAATGCTATAAATTGTGGTTTTTGTCCAAGCTTTACAAAAGAGGGTCATGAGGCTAAGGTAATTTCTTTTTTCTTTTTTTTTTTTGAGACAGAGTCTTGCTCTGTCGCCCAGGCTGGAGTGCAGTGGCCGGATCTCAGCTCACTGCAAGCTCCGCCTCCCGGGTTTACGCCATTCTCCTGCCTCAGCCTCCCGAGTAGCTGGGACTACAGGCGCCCGCCACTTCGCCCGGCTGGTTTTTTGTATTTTTTTAGTAGAGACGGGGTTTCATCGTGTTAGCCAGGATGGTCTCGATCTCCTGACCTCGTGATCCGCCCGTCTCGGCCTCCCAAAGTGCTGGGATTACAGGCTTGAGCCACCGCGCCCGGCTGAGGCTAAGATAATTTCTTTAGAAACTTGATTAAGATCGTGAAAATAAATGTGACAGAACTAGGATTCAAATCCAAGTTTATATTACTGATTGTTTCATCCAAAAATGTTTATTTACTATGTGCCAATGTTAAGCTAAATATTGTATTAGTTTGCTAGTGTATCCATAGAAAAGTGCCACAGACAGTATAGCTTGAAAAACAGAAATATATTTTCCCACAATTCTGGAGAATAGAGGTCTCAGATCAAGATGCCAGCTGGGTTAGTTTCTTCTGAGGCTTTCAGAAGATGGTTAAGCCAAATTGTTTATTCTTAAACAGCATGAACTAACTTGTCCTCAAAGAACTTCATCAACTTGAACATTTTCAAAGAGCTCTATAAGGCAACTCATCATGGCAGTATTTTTTTTTACTAAAATATCTTATCTTCTTATCTGAAAGATGGCAAAATAGACCTGGACCTTCACAAGTCCATGGTTGCTTATATTCATATCACAGTTCGCTTGGGTAAGTGGAAACAACAGAATAAAAAGCAGATTGCCTCCATACCTGGTTGGGTAGGATAGCATCATTTTTGGATAATTGATTGAATCATGAAAATCTTCCCAATGGTATAATTTGTTCCAGAGTTCTTTCGATAGTTAAGAAGGGAAATAGTAATGGTCGTGAACAGTCTTTATTTATTTATTTATTTATTTATTTATTTATTTATTTATTTTACAAATACTCTTTCATATGGCATTCTCCAGCCATCATTCTGTGGTGAGGTGACTGACTGTATTCCATGTAGGTCATCTCCTTGCCGTGTCTTCCCATGGTGTTCCCTCTGTGTGTGCACATCTGTGTGCTAATCTCCTTTTCTTTTAAGGACATCAGTTATATTGGATTAGAGTCCACCCTAATGATGTGATTTTAACTTAATTACCTTTTTAAAGACTATCTCCAAATGTAGTCACTTTGTGAGGTATGTCAACCTATGAATACAGGCACAAAGCTCAGTCCGTAAATGATGTTATGGACCCAATGTCTAACAAAGGCCAAACACTGTCCCTGACTTAAGAGAATTTACAGTTTAGTAAGGGAGATTAGCATTAAGCAAAAAATAACATATATATATATATATGTACACTGCTATAGTAATAAGAACTCCAAAGGGGAATTAAAGGATGTTACAAGAGTTTGAACACATCCATGGGGATAGCAAAGACTTTCTTGAGGAAATAATGACCCAGTTAACTCTGACAATGAAAAGGGCAGTGAAGTCTGGTCCAGGCAGATAATCTACTTGTGCAGGGAAAGCTCCTATGTGGAGGGAGCTTAGGGAGTTTAAGGTTAGAAGAGAGAGTAGTCTTGTCGGCTTTTGGTTAGAAACTTGGTCTTTATCCCAAGAGTAATTAGAAGCAATTGAAAGTTTCAGAGTTGATTTGTATTTTGAAAAGAGGACTCTTTCTGCTTATAAAATACTTAGTTGATTAACCACATTTTTAAATTGACTTTTCAAGTCGTGGTTGTTCTATCACGCACACACAGAAAAATTTAAAAGTTAGCTTAACTTTTTAGCACTCTCATTACTTACTATTTTCTAGCTTTAAGTTAGCAAGAAATGAAAAAAAAATTATAAAATTTTACTTCAACCTTTGAAAGGGAGATTCCATTATTTAGAAAATTGGAAAAGAAGACAAAAGACTGAAAACTTTGATGTTAATCAGGATCTGCCTTAGAGTAAAATCTTTCTTTGGTATTTCCTGTCTGTCTCCACAAAGTTGTCAGGTATTTGGACCTATTCTTTATACGATGAACATTACTAACTGCCTTTGGTCCCAGTAGGAATGATGTGCTTGCACGGAAGAAGAAGAAAAAAAATGTCTGAAAGGCTAATGACAAATATAGTGAGGTATATATATAGAGAGAAGTTGGTGATTAAAATATTAAATGCTTCCAAATGGTACAATTTGAGACTCTGGGTATAAAATTGAGTATGAATGATTGAAATAGTGAAGTAGTTTCCATTTACTTCTGAAAAAAGAAGCTGTTTGTTCAGTTTCTTTTTTTAATTTTAAAAATTTATGACTATTTTTATTATATAATATTCAATCTTATAATTAACATTGAATGTATTTTTTCAAAATAAAATTTTTCTTCACCTTCAAAAAAGACTTCTATTATATTAAAATGATGTAGAAATCAGTTAGCCTTAAGTTTAAATAGAGACCAATATATTAATTTTCAAGTTACAGAATTCCTACCAATGGGGATAGAAACAGCTATCTAATACCCTGTGAGAAATAGAACGATACAGTAAATATCAGCAGTAACAAACTTATGAACTACTTTCAAGCTTTATCATCAAATTCCTCTTGTTTCATAGGAGTACAAAGAAATATGTTAAAGTATGATATTAATAGAACATTAATTGGTAAAAGTCACAATGTGTATTTTGTAGATCTGTACAATGAAAAATGAATGACTTAACGTAGACAGGTGAATAGTTTTAGGAAATGATTAGACTTTCAATAAAACACAACATTGTATAGATAGCATAAGGCTAGTTAAAATATGAGAAATCAAATGCTTTCCTGAGGTTTGCCAAATGAGTAGAAGTGAGGTAACTCCAGAGTCTGACTGAAATTAAAACGTCTGTCTCCAGACTCTGAAAGCTTCCTTTTTCCTTTATTGCTCAGAGTAGATTTTATAAGTATTGCCTGGAAAAATAAGCTATATTATATATTAAAATATATGCTATTCTTTCTTTAAAAATTCAAATAAACAACTTACTTGCCATCATTACTCGTGTTTGTGTTCAAGGGTAGATAAAAGAGGAGTAGGGAAAGTAGTACTCACTTGAGCTGATAAATAGCTCTAAGAAAATTTTAAAATACATGTTTAAATTTATGTGTAAGTTTTATTAATTTTTATTTGACATTTAAATTTAAAATATTTTACCATTCAAACATGTTTCAGCTATAAAATAAATAACAGTTAAGGATTTAAAAATATTTATACTCTGAACTGTAGAAATATTAGTCCCTTGAAAGATCTCTTCATTTCCAAAATATTTGTATTGCAAGTATCAGAAATGGTAACCATGTAACAATTGAGAACATAGGAAATTATTTATTCATATATGAATTCCCACTCATAAATTTTGGCTGCCTTCACTTGAAGGCTTTCACCAAAGTGCTATCAATTTTCACCTCTCCTTCATTCCCATGATGTCTTGCAGAAGCAAAAGGAGGAAGAAAAAATAATCTAAAGATTAAATGGCTGTCCCACAAATTCACAGCCAAAATTAAAACAAGAACATTTTTGGCCTACTTAATATACTTACTTTCCCCAAAAAGAATCTCATAAAAATTGGTACCAATTATTGTTACACATAAAAATGCAGACCTAATTTCCTTTACATTTGCTGGCACATACCTGGTCTTGTAAGAAAGTGAAAATAAATAGTATGCTTATACTGTGTATACTGTGTGGAGCCCCTTCCACACAGGAGCTTTCCCTGCACATATAGCTCTTTGTACAGCCTAATGTGCTACCACCACTTTACTAATAATATTTTTGTTGCAATGTTAATTTTAAATTTTAATATTTAACTTTCAACAAGATTGAAATAATATCCTAGAGTTCTGTGGAAGAAGAGAACAAATTAATCAGCACAGCAGTTATTATATATATTTAAAGCAAGTTACCAGTGACACACGCAGTCATCTGTCTAATGTGTGTTCTAAGGGGATGTTTTTATTTGTTCCATTTTATTTGTCCTATATAATATGTATACTGTTAAGTAAAAGAATATAAGAAACACATGAATAAATTTAGACCTTTCTTTTAAGAGTGATTAAAATGTTTCTCTTAGAAGAGTAGTATTTACTTCTTTAGGCAACTAATGACTAATATTTTTACTTTCTCCAGGTAACTAGTGAAAGTGTTTAAATATCTAAAGTTAGAACCACAAGACAGTAAATTATTTAAGTTGTAAAACAATACTATAATTGACATATTATACCAAAATCAATTACAATCTCCCGTAGGACCAGAAACCATGAAAAATCATATATTTCAACAATGGGAACATTTTTAAACTGAAGAAAATAATTATATTTTAATGAAAATACACCTAGCTCAGAACCTTTCCCTAGTAACAATTTAGTATGTGTACTGAACTGTTCATCTTAAGATAATGGTAAGAAATTTTTATATACTGTGTTTCAGTCACAAAAAGGAAATGCGTAAATTCACACAATTTGTTTTTCTACTAAAACTTTTAGTTCCAAAATGGAAAAATAGCTAATTTCCCAAAAATCTGTTATAAATACTATTTGATAATTATTTAAAACTAGAATTTTTAACTCTATATTTACCTTCACTAGGATATTCTATGCTTTCTAGGTCATTGCTTATGAGTCTCATGTTTTAATAAGACACAATTGTGTAAGTTAAAAGATTATCTTTGTATCTTGGAAAGATAATGGTATCTAAATTTGGAAAGATATATTTTAACTGAAAAATGTGCTCAACCAGAATTAACAAACTATATGAAATCCAGGTCTACAATTTACTAACTCTGTAATAAAGTTTTTAATTTCTTTGGGTTCCAAATTTCTCACCTATAAAATGGCAACGATAAAAAGCAACACCGTAAGGCTACTGTGAAAATTATGAGAGACTTACAAAGTATAATGCTTAATGTTTGATTTATTGTAGTTATTATTTTCATTTTTAACAGTATGTATATATGTAATATTGGATTTTATTTTATTTGATTAAGACATATTATGTAGAAAAATTAACTTCCTATGCCATATATAACACAAATGTATGAAGAAACAATTGTGCTAAATTAAGTGAAGTTAAAAAGCATATGATTCTTCATAACAAAACTATATGTAATCATTTCAAGAACAGTCAAAACATATGCTAGGCAACAGAGTGCTGAAAGATGGTATCATCTCTTTGAGAAGTGAGGTAATTTTTTGCTTCTTAAAACATAAAGATGGATTTAGGAGTTATATAATATATCCTTTTCTATATGGGTAGGTATAGACCAGCAAAAGTGAATCAATGTATTGAGACAATTACATGTACAGTGAAAAAAGTGAAGCTAATTTAGTAAGGTCTTCTCTCATGTAGATATTTTAGCTCAAATGCCTCAGGAATGAATTATCTCGTATAAGCAAATCACTTATTCTCTTGTATTTACTAATATAGTTTTTGCTTATTGTTTATTATGACTCTTGAATTTCTATTGAGATAATAGATAATACACATGCCTTAATCTATATTTCAAAGAAAAATTTAAAATATTTTAAATTCCACGTTGTTCTTGTAGTTTCTTAATCAAGCATTTTGCCTATTCCTCAAAGAAAATGGTAATTAAAAAAAAACTCTTATAATTTCCAGTTTCTATTTTTCACTTTCCCCCTTGCTTGTTTCAAGCTGACTCTGAGCAAATCTGTGAAGCAACAGATTTGTGTTTTCTTCCTAGTTTCCTTATCTGTAGATGACAGTATCTATCCCTGGGCAGTGCCGGGGCATGTCCTTAGAGTTGTTTTTCGGGTAGTAGTGATGGATTTACATTGATCCATCTATACTCTTGGGCCTAGTTTCTTTTGTGGCCATCATCCTGCATTTGCTGGAATCCAGGCTGAAATTAGTGGTTCTGGTTTTGCCTCAGAACTGAGTAAAATTAGCTATGTTAGCTGGAGACTATACTAAACTGGCTCCAAGTAAGCCAAAAGTAGGATTGCCCTTCTCCCTTCTCCAACCTTCTCTTTCCTAAACTTTCCAAAATATCATAGTTGTGTCTAAGCTCTAAGAGTTCTAGGGAAGTTGCCTTTATTTAATCCTGTCTTTTCTCTACAGGTAAGACTCTAGGAGACTAAGACTTAATAAAAAAATTTCTAAGTGATGTGTGTTTTAAAAAGAAAGCCCAGGAATTATAAACTGTACACAAATAAGGGACATTGTATTTTTAACGTTCTCTACTTCAGTTGTACACTATCCTACTGAAAGTGATGATATCTTCAATATTCTGCTAGAGCCACTCCTCACTTCATGTTGCCTTGTGTGCCTTGTATATTTGGCCTTTAAAACATTCATAATCCTTTCAATTGTTTAACTTTTACATTTTCAGACAACCTAGTCATCAGAGAACTCATATTTCTGAGTTCCTTGCTTAAACAATATTTAGCCAGCTGAAGGTTTCAGTTAAGAGCCTTTATATTAGCCTCAGATCAAGAGTTCCTAAGCAACAATAGAAGCATTATCAGATAATCCACTTCTCATCTCTGACAAAAGAACATATATATTGTCTTTCCTAAAAATATAGGATTGTTGTAATATGTCAATCTCTCTATTTTGCTAATATGTTCATTAGTTCACTCTTCATATCCCAGAGGATAAAATGTCTTGATTACCTGTTTAGGAATTATATTTGCTCATTATTCCCTGAAAACGTTTTGCACTGTGTATATTTAATGTTGTTTATACAAAAGAAAGGCTTATTTTTTAAAATATCTACTCCAACAACTTACAAAGGTTACCCTTTCTCTTTCTGTTCCCTTTCTTTTCCAAGCAATTCAGGCCCCAAACCGTTAGGTGATGCCAAGAAAGACAGCGAAGCATCAGTGCTCTCAAAGTGGTCTCAAAACCTGAGCAGAATGAGATAGCTGTCTGTATTGGAGGGCTTAAATCTTTTGGCATAACATTCTGTATTTTCCCTGCCCCAGACATGAAGTTAACCATTTCTCTAAGGCTCCTTTTGTTGAAGGAAGGTAGTTAGAAGTAAAAATCCGAGGGGTAGATTTGCTAGTTGGTGTTGCTGTTCTCAGACCATTTTGGTGGACAAAGCTAATTTTATTTTTATATCTATCTATATGTTTGTTGAAATGCATGAGTTCATACTGATATACCCAATTCCAATCTGACATCGCATGGTTCATCCTAGTTTTCTCTCTTTCCAAATTTTTAACTCCCTTCAACTACAGTGATAATGCTGTCTGCAATTATTCTTAATATATATATACTTATTTGATCAATCCCCTCCATGTAACCAGTCTTCCATTGCCATTGCTGCACCCTTCCCTGCATAGCTACCCTCTCCATCTTGCTCTGGGCTCTAACACCACAGACCTGGCTATCCTTCTCTATATGGGCACTTTCCTCACTACACTTGTGCCCCAATAGCTCACACTGGGCAGCCCTCCAATACAGACAGCTATCTCATTCTGCTCAGGTTTTGAGACCACTTTGAGAGCACTGATGCTTCCCTGTCTTGCTTGGCATCACCTAACGGTTTTGGGTCTGAATTGCTTGGAAAAGAAAGGGAACAGGAAGAGGAAGAGTAACCTTTGTATGTTAAAGACTCAAGTTAATGAAAAAGATCCTACCATATGGCATTCTGTTGCACTCTTTGGGATGCGTTGCATGTCCTCTCTTACTAATATTATACAGTTTAGGCATGTTTTCTTCTTTTCTCTTGAAACATTTTTCTCTCTTGGTTGCTAAGGCCACATCCTGTTGTGATTATTTTTATTTATTATTGATTATTCTTTTGTAATCCTCTTCATTGATTTCATTTGTTTTTAAAACATAGTTTTAAATTTTACTTTAGATTCAAGGGATACATGTGCAGGTTTGTGACATGAGTAAATTGCATGATTGCTGAGACGAATGATCCCATCCACACAGGCAGTGAGCATAGTACCCAACAGGTAGTGATATGGTTTGGCTGTGTCCCCACCCATATCTCATGTTGAATTATAGCTCCCATAATTCTCACATGTTGTGGGAGGAACCTGATGGGAGATAATTGAATCATGGGGGTGGTTTCCTTCATACTGTTCTTGTGGTTGTGAGTAAGTCTCATGAGATCTGATGGTTTTATAAGGAGTTTCCCCTTTTGCTTGGCTCTCATTTTATCTCTTGCCTGTTGCCATGTAAGACGTGCCTTTTGCCTTCCACCAAGATTGTGAAGCCTCCCCAGCCATGTAGAACTGTGAGTCAATTAAACCTCTTTTTCTCTACAAATTTCCCAGTCTCAGGTATGTCTTTATCAGCAGCATGAAAGTGGACTAATACAGGTCATTTTTCAGCCCTTCCCCTTACCTTCTCTCCCTTCTAGTCAACCCCCGTGTCTATTGTTGCCATCTTTATGTTCATATGTACCCAATGTTTAGTTCTCAACTTGTAGGTGAGAACAGGTAGTATTTTGTTTCCTATTTCTGTGTAATTTGCTTGGGATGATGGCTTCTAGCTGCAACATGTTGCTACAAAGGACATGATTTCATTCTTTTTATGGCTGCGTAGTATTCCATGGTGTATATGTACTATGTTTTTTTATCCATTCCACCATTGATGGGCACCTAGGTTGATTATATGTCTTTTCTATTGTGAATAGTGCTGTGATGAACATACGAGAGCATGTCTCTTTTTTTTTTTTTTTTAAGTGGAACAGTTTATTTCCCTTTCAGTATATACCCAGTAATGAGATTGCAAAGTCAAGTGGTAGATCTATTTTAAGTTCTTTGAGAAATCTCCAAACTGCTTTCCACAGCGGCTTAAGTAATTTACGTTCACTGTTGTACATATGCAATAGCGTATAAGCATTCCCTTTCCTCTACAGCATCGCTAGCATCTGTTATTTTTTTGTCTTTTTGATAATAGCCATTCTGACTGGTGTGAGATGGTATCTTGTTGTAGTTTTGATTTACATTTTTCTGTTGATTAGTGATATTAAGTATTTTTTCATATGTTTGATGGCAGCTTTTGGTTTCTTTTCTTGTGCTCCTCTGTTAAATAATAATGTTACTCAGAATTCTTTCTTCACGTCTCTGCTCCATGGGAGAGCTGCTTAGTAGAATTCAGCAATGATCTACATACTATTGACTTTAAAATCTAATTGTTAGGCCAGACTTATACACCTTACAGTCTGAAACAAAGAGGAGGTCCTGCTTTAGCAGCACGGCACCACAATAACATCCTGGACCCTTGAAGACTAAGTGAGCCCTTGGAAAATAAGCTACAAGTTAGTCCGTGGTTCGATGATGTAACCCAAGTTATCATAAGCATACCTGTGGGTCCCAAGTCTGGGTGTAAGATCAGAATACCACCAAGTTTTGGCAAGGGCTTAGTACATGGGCTTTGGTTCCAAAATTAGTGATTTGTATCCCATGAGATAGATAGTTATTACCATAGGTTATCTAGGTTTTTTTGGAATTGAGAGAGTGGATAGTAATCAAAGTTGAAAAACGTATGGGACCAAGATCAAGAGAGCTAAAGAAAAATCTAGGGGTTTGGAATAGATGGCTGTTAGGGAGAGTGTCCAAGGAATACTAAACAGAATAGTGTTGGCATTCTGGAAGATAAAGCATCAGGGTTGGGCATGTATGTGTGCCAGGGGTCAGAGAAAATAATATTCTTACCCAGTCTGGCAGCTGGAGGTCAGAAAGCACTTTGTGATCACACCCATTTCTCTTTATTAATGTCTGTTTCTCTTTATTAATTGGTGAAGTTCTATTTGTTTTTCTACAAAGAAAATAAAACTAAATTTATCCAAAATAACTTTTAGAAATATTTGGGCAAAGGATAAAAGTGAGCTGAAAGTAAGGAATTCCAGCAATATAACAAATTCATATGCTGATTTCAACACAAATAAGAACAGAAAATAGAAAAATTTTTGTACCATAGTACCTGATACTATTCTTAATTAATCAATTTTAGATTACTTCTTTGCTCTCAGAGAAATAGCACATGATCTAGTTCTTTTTTGTTTGCTAACTTGTTTTAATAAAAGTCACTTTTGGAACTACTGAGCAATTGCAGGGAAGTAATTCTTTTAACCATGACTAGGTAATTTAACTACTTTTAAAGCAATGGCATTAATGGGACTAAATGGCATATTTGAAAATAGACTGATATAATTAACCAAAGTAGAAACTTGCAGATTATTCTGGCCCTGTCCTCATT
Organism: Piliocolobus tephrosceles; assembly: GCF_002776525.5. Taxonomy (NCBI): domain Eukaryota; kingdom Metazoa; phylum Chordata; class Mammalia; order Primates; family Cercopithecidae; genus Piliocolobus; species Piliocolobus tephrosceles. Next base: position 98,016,592 of record NC_045438.1, on the reverse strand, counting down.
TCATCTCCCTTTGACATAATCTCGTTGATAGAGGAGTAAGGACAGGCTGAAAGGCAGGATGTGGAGGAAGTAACAAAAAGAAAAAAAAAGCTGAGCTCATATCCAGCCTGGGCCGCATCTCAGCACTGATCATATTTATCAGAGATCCCAAGTGTGATGGTGACAAATGCTTTTTCCTGGCTTCTTGCCTTACGCAGGATTAATAAATAATGAGCTCAGTATTTGGGAAATAATTATTTCATTATTATATCTTCCTAAAACAATGACTTTGGCTCCTGGCCGTTATTGATTTATATTTAAAACACACACTACAACCTATATCTATAAATTTCAGATTGGAGACAGCAGAACATAGCCCACATGCATAATGTATGTATATGTACATAAATAAATTGTAACACTAATGAATGATAATCACTTTCTAATGCCAGCTTAAAATTTTATTCTTTAAAACATTTATTTTGATTTTATGGTTAGGTTTGAAAAAAGTACCTTGAAGAATGATAATTGCAGATAATTCTGCCAGAAGTTAAATCTTCTGGCTTCTCATATCTAATCCCAGAAAACATCCTTGGTAGAGGGGAGGAAGCAGGTGTAAGTAGGTGGAAGCTGAGAGCTGCTCTAAGCACACATGTTGCTGCCTGCGGCACTGAGCCTTCCTTGGAAGGGTAGATCACCTAGAGGAGCATTTGTTTGATAGTAATTCTTTCAGATTAGCCCTTCTCAGGGAGCAACTGCCACCATTTAGAAATTCGTTATCTGTTTGCTGATTTATTATTTGGAATAAAATAATTGTAATTCTCTTCCCAATGAGCAGAAGTGTTCTGTATTATTTAGATGTCAAAGGAGAAGGATTAACCAAAAACATAGATGAATGCAACTGTGAGATGTCTGGTAAATACCACTGTGCATCATAAACATACAATTGATGATAACTTTTATCTAAAAGTGGATTAATTTGATCCAAACCAGATGAATAAGGAAAGCAGCTACTGTGTAAATAGTTCACTTGTTATATTTCCAGATAGAAAACAAACTAGCTATAAATCATTATTTGACTATTTAAAAGGCTTTCACAGTTTGGTCAGGATGACATTAATTTTTGGACTCTTTGAAATGTAATGTTTTCCAGAGATAAACTCTAAAGGGATAGATGAATAAGTAGACACACAAAAATATTTTAAGTGATACAGCAGCAGATTTCTCCCTGTGTTTTTTCAGTCTTAGGCTGGGACTGTTTTTTCTTGGTAGTGCTCTCAGGGTGCTATATTTAAAAAGGTATGAAGACAGTTGTTTTTTTGTAGACCTAGTATAACATGACACATCCACAAAGAAAATAAAAGTCTTCGTGGTACTTGTTTCAGACCACCATGTCTTGGCTACTTATTTACTATCTACTTCAACAAAAAACAAGCAGTGAAGTTTTCAGTGAAGAATGTTGTTACGTAACCATTCATCAACATGTAAATGATCAACTTGTTCCAGCCAGTTTTGTTAGCCTGGCTTTAAGTCCTTCACTGTCTCATCCCTTCATACTTGGATGTTTAGGAGAAATGAAGAGGAAGAACAGAAGGAAGAAAGGAGTAGAGAAACTTTTTAGACAAAGTTTTAATCCCTTAGCCTCCAAAGAGAATTTTTTTTGTAACATTTATTCCTGATATAGTTCCTGATTCAGTTGTTCTAAGTATTAAATAAGTTTACATGTTTATAACCTGTTTTACAATATTAAACAATGATGTAAGATATTATTAAGGTATTGAAAATCTTAAACAGGGGTTAAAAAACTATTTTGGACTAAGGATTTTAAAAATAAGGTTACTGTTGAGATTTTTTTTTTCTTTTCTAGGACAAAAATCACTATTTATGCTTTTTAAATGTGTTTGTGATTGGTTGTGCCTTGTTAGTCTGTCTAAAATGTACAACATGGTAGCTAGGAGTACGCTTCTGAGGCCACTGTGCTGGAGTTTGAATTCTTGCTCTAGTACTTTGCTGCTATATAATCTTGGGCAACTTTTCAATGTCTTAGTTTCCCTGTTAGCGAAATGGTGATAGTAAAGGAGGTGACCTCATGGGGTTAGGTCGTTGTAATGATAAAATGAGATACCGTGTAGAACATGCTTTTAGCAGAGTTTGAGGTGTACTAAGTACTCAGTATATGCCAGCTATTACTTTAAATGGAATAATCCTATTCTCTTTTTTGTTTTTTCAATCAACTTAAGAATATGACTTGACAGCTTTAAATTCTTGGTAAACTTATTTTTATACTTCTTTATGGAAGAAATATTTCACCATATTTCGAACTAACAAAAGGGACATGAGGTAAAAAAGTAAGATGGCAATTGACAACTCTTCACTTAGCTAAATGAATATTTTTAAATCACAGATTGATTTTACAAAATGATTAAATCTGTTCTTTCAAACTATTGGTGAACGTAGTAAAATTGAAGATCATTCTGACAGGAAAAACTTATGATGTCTTGGTCACTTTCCTCTTAGTTGAAATGAATAGAAATACACATTAAAACAGTGCAACTTTTCAAAGGGACTTTTGTGAATGAGTACTGGACATTTTACAGAATCTAAGATCAGCGAGGCCACAAAAGTACTTATTCCAGGAGCAGGTAGTAGTCTCAGTCTTTTTGTTTCTACTTTTCTACTGCTTTGGCTTAAATATGGTCCACACTGCTTGGGTAGGACATGGGGTTGTGAAAGGTAACATGGTGGCCGAGGGACCACTACTAATGTGTGGGGCAGATCTTACTCATAGAAATCGACTATGTTCTAAGCAATACCCAGAAGATCTCTACCACAGTAGATTTTGTGTAAAATAAATGTAAACTATAGGGCCCAAACAGAAAATCTTGCAATGTCTCCTGCCTTTAAAAGAAAAGCAAATTTTAATTTTATTTTTTAATTGACAAAAATTATACATATTTATCATGTACAACATGATGTTTTGAAATATGTAGACATTATGTAATTGTTCAATGGAACTAATTAACATATGCATTACTACACATTTTTGATTAACAACAACAAACACCCAGAAGAATGATAATAATACTGTGTTAAAATCTGCTACATACATTGTTTCAAAATGGAATGGGCTTATTTGTTTACTCCCAGAAAATTGATGAGATTAAATGTGTTTTTGATAAGTCTATTTTGAATGGAACATTCAGTACTGTTTAATATTCATTTTTATGGCCAAATAATATATAAAAAACTACTTGAATTTCAACACTGGGCAAGAAAATAGTGGCAACATTTCTATAGATTTATAAGCCCTCTGTATTTCAAGTTGATCATTTGATCTTACAAGTAGAATTTGTGCTCACGGAGTAGCTATAATAACTCACTCATGCGAATTACTGGTTGGCTGCATTTTTAGTCTGCCCCCAAATTGTTTTTGGAAGCTTCTTAATCTCTTCTGGCTTGATGAGAGTTGGCAAACAAGGCAGCAGGGAGCTATAGTGAATTTGCCTTTTAATTTAGGGCCAGAGCTCCTGCTTCTGTCCTCAATTAGGCTCATTGACAATGTTCCCTCCCCATCACTCCACTCTTTCCTACACTTTAGGATTTTAAGTTTCAGTTGGATGCAAACAACATAGATTTGGGAATTGGGTAGGAAACTCAGGATCTGGGAGGATGAGTGAGAAGAGGAAAACTAAGGAAAAGATCTTTTAAGCTTAGGAATTTACATTTTCATTATCTTGATTAACATCTTAGCACTCTTAGTTCACAAGCTAAAAATGTATATGTGTATACTTTGTAATGGTATTTGCATGTGTGTACTGAACATATGGCAAATGGAATTTTACTTTCAGTGTTTTTAGTAATACTTATAGGTTGCAAAGAAATAACAATATACAATATCTCTGGCTAAGATTAATCGATTGAATTTAACAGCATTTATTAGAATATGTAATTGTCTGGCAAGTATGACATTAAATAAATTAGCAGACAGAACCTCTACAATGGTTTATTTTGCATATTGCTTTAACTGATGGTCGATGCCAAGTAGCACAAATAACTGATGATGATAGTGATGATAAAATCAGCACCAGGGCTTACTTCATGAAGAATCTTTTACCTGCCACTTTTAGAGAGAGGTGATCATTTAGAAATACCTAGGCAGCCTTGGAATAATCTTTCATTGGATAATTATTCTGACACTTCTTTTTATAATAGTGTTTACTTTTGAAAGAACAAGAAATTCCATAGTTTATCCTAGGCTGCTGTTATCATCATGGATACTATACATAACTGTTCAGAACTTTATGGGGTTTGTTACTCTAATCAAGTGTCTGATTCTTACTAGACACATTCTGAGCCTCTGTATGACTGCATCTTTTCATTTATGAAGTGAGCCTGTAAAATGAGATGGCCTGTAGTCTTCAAAGACTTCTTTTCAGATTTAAGAGCATCAAAAGAGCTGTGAATAGTAACTAAGCCTGCCTGCAAAGATCTATGGACAGAGGCGGTAACTTTTGATTTTGAAAGTCAGTAATTCTGTTTGTCTGGGAAGAGCTCAGAGTATAGCAGTTTGCTGCAAGGAATCATAGTGTTGGAAGTAACACAACAGCCAAAGCAAAACAAGGGCTCTCAAGATAGGATTATATTTTTTGCTTTTCCCATATTTGCTTACGTTTTTATTACCTTGAAGATTTGCTACAGTTAAGATAAGCCAAACTATGGGTCTTTTTATTCTTGCATTAGCCTTTCTTGAATGTTGGGTTTATGCTTGAACTTTTATACTTATCAAAGACAACATGGGAGTTTTCTTAGAATGATTCTATAATATAATAAAAAAAAGTTATAATCGCAGCCATTTTAGCACAAAATATTTTTTCCCACAAGTTATAAGTTGCTCTAATCAGGCCTATACCTCTGGTACATAGTAAGTACTTTTAAAAGAGTTTGATCTTGAACTCCTGGCCTCAAGTGATCCTCTCACCTCAGCCTCTCAAGTTGCTGGGATTACAGGAGCAACCCACTGCCTGACAAAATGTTTGTGGCTAAGTCCTCAAAAGCAATTGCAACAAAAACAAAAATCCACAAGTGGGACCTAATTAAACTACAGAACTTCTGCACAGCAACAAAAACTATCAAAGGAATAAACAGAATCTGCAGAATGGGAGAAAACATTTACAAACTATGCATTCAACAAAGGTCTAATGTCTGGCATCTAAAATGAACTTAAACAGATGAGCAAGCAAAAAGCATTAAAAATTAGACAAAAGACATGAACAGGCACTTCTCAAAGGAAGACATGCTAGTGGCCCACAAACATATGAAAAAATGCTCATCATCTTTAATCATTAGAGAAATACAACTGCAAATCAAAACCTTAAATAAGATAACATTTCACACCAGTTGAAATGGCTTTTGTTAAAAAGTCAAAAAAATAATAGATGTTGGTGAGGCTGCAGAGAAAACGGGACACTTATACATTGTTGGTGAGAATGTAAATTAGTTCAGCCACTATAGAGAACAGTTTGGAGATTTCTCAAAGAACTCAGTTGAGCTACCGTTTAACCCAATAATCCCATTACTGAGTGGATACTCAAAGGAAAACACATTGTTCTACCAGAAGGACACATGCACCCATATGCTCACCACAGCTTTATTTATATTAGGAAAGACATGGAATCAACCCAGGTGCCCATAAGTGGTAGATTGGTGCCAAATAATGTCCAAAAATGTGGCATGTATATACCAGGGAATACTATGCAGCCATAAAAGGAACAAAATCATGTCTTTGCAGCAGCATGGGCGCAGCTGGAGGCCATTATCCTGAGCGAACTAACACAGAAATAGAAAACAAAATACTGCATGTTCTCACTTACAAGTGAAAGCTTACCATTGGATGTACATGAACATAAAGATGGCAACAGTATACATTGGGGACTACTAGATGGGGAACAGAGAAAGGGAAGCAAGGGCTGAAAAACTACCTATAGGGTATTATGCTCACTGGGTGACAGGTTCAACCATACCTCAAACCTCAGCATCATGCAATCAATATACCTTTGTAACAAACCTGCACATGTACCCCAGATTCTAGACTAAAGATTTTAAAAGGAAAAAAATAGTTTACTGAATATACTATTCAGAAGTTTATTCTGAATAAACTTTTCAGAAAGAAGTGTCACAATGTTTGAGTAGAGATGAATTCAAACAGAACTAACACCTGAGTATGAATTTATTCTTACAACTAGTACCCCCATGAGCAATTGTGTTTCTTGATGTAATTATAGTTAAAAATAATAAATATGTCCCAAATTAACCTTATTTTAAAGCAATACTGATTTTCTTTGTTATAACTCCTTTCCCGTATTTCCTACATTTTATAATTGCATTGTCTCTTCTTCATGTTTCTTTTCCCCTTGCTTTCCCTTCGTATCTTCCTCCTCTTCCTTTCTATTATTTCCTTTCTCTTTTCTTAATATTGTCCCTCCCCCTTATTTTTAGTAGTCAGCAAATGAAGCAGACATTTTTCATATAGAAAATTCATTTCCGGCCAGGCGTGGTGACTCACGCCTGTAATCCCAGCACTTTGGGAGGCCGAGACAGGTGGATCGCTTGAGCTCAGGAGTTTGATACCAGCCTGGCCAATATGGTAAAACCCTGTCTCTACTAAAAATACAAAAATTAGCCAGGCATGGTGGCACGCACCTGTAGGCCCAGCTACTTGGGAGGCTGAGGCAGGAGAATCGCTTGAACCTGGGAGGCAGAGGTTGCAGTGAGCCGAGATCATGCCACCGCACTCCCGCCTGGGCAACCCAGCGAGACTCCATCTCAAAAAAAGAAAATTAATTTCTTCTACCATAACTTGCTTTACTTTTTGCAAATAAATGCATTTATGATACTTCCTAAATCTTAAAAAAAATCTGTTTTTTTTCCCATGTTTAATTTAATTTCCTCTTTGAATCATTTAAAAGTTTTCCACAGATACAAACATCTTGTTAGAATAGACGTAACTAATCAGTATATGTTTTATCGGGAAATATTATTTGAATTTATACATTTATGATTACTATTTAGAAAGAGATCAGGGAGCGCATTCTAAATTTTGGAAAGGTATTAATTTTAGGTCACAATAAGCCTCAAGTATAAAGTTTCCAAGCTACTTTATAAAGAGAAAAATAGCAAGTACTTTCCTTGGCATCAGCTCCCTACTTTTCTAATAAATCAATTCTAAGTGATAAATCTATCATTGGTTGGAAAGAGAGGTTAGTGGGTTACTTTCTTCTTCTTATTATTATTATACTTTAAGTTCTAGGGTACATGTGCATGACGTGCAGGTTTGTTACATATGTATACTTGTGCCATGTTGGTGTGCTGCACCCATCAACTCGTCAGCACCTTTTCAGTAAGCAGGTGCATGGAAACACAGAGAAAGGACTAGACAGAAGTAGGAGACACGAAATAATGGTTCTCCCAAGATGAGAGAAGAAATACGAGTGTGTCGTAGGGTGCGTTTAAGACTTATGTTTAACCAGGTCCCTCTTTTCACAGCAGTGTCACACTTATGCAACCCACTGTGTCCCCAGGGGATCAATGACTGCCTGAATCCCATTTGATGAACAGGAAGACGAGAGCCAAATTCTAGGAGAGAATATCAGCAGGATAATGCATTGTCATGGAGTTAATGTTACAGATAGTTGACCCTATGTATTATTATCCTTAAAACATTTCAAATGTGTCCCAAATGGAATTTCTCTTACGACAGATGAAATCTAGTACCCTTGACTCCAATTATAGAAAATTGTATGGAGCTACATACCATAACTCTTTTTTCCCATACTCCTTACCCACTGAGGTTGTATGGGAAATATCATTTGCTCTCTTAGCAGAAATTTAATTAATAGTCTACCTTTTTCAAACACTCTTCCCTTGGCTTCCATAAAATTACTTTCTTTCATTTCTTTTTTTTCCCCTTTTTTTTAGATGGAGTCTCGCTCTGTCACCAGGCTGGAGTGCAGTGGCACGATCTTGGCTCACTGCAACCTCTGCCTCCCAGGTTCAAGTGATTCTGCCTCAGCCTCCTGAGTAGCTGGGACTGCAGGTGCGTGCCACCATGCCCAGCTAATTTTTATATTTTTAGTAGAGACAGGGTTTCACCATGTTAGTTGGCCAGGATGATCTCGATCTCTTGACCTCATGATCCACTCGCCTCGGCCTCCCAAAGTGATGGGATTATAGGCGTGAGCCTCCATGCCCAGCCTTCCTTCATTTTTATCTTACTATTCCTTGAATGTAATGCATAAATTCATAAGTTAGCTTACATGAATTTTTAGTTTGTATGAATCATTGGTCTTTCACTAAGATACATTTCTCTTTATCTGATAGTTGATGAACTTTGTTTATGTTAAGATACATTTCTCCCCATCTTACATTTAATAAATTTTGCTTATATTGAATTAACTCAAGGATATAGAGGATAATGACTGAAGTAACTGGTGGGATGGGGTGGTGCAGAAGTAGTTCAAGCTGATACTGTTTTGGATTAAACTGGTGAAAAATTAACTTTAAATATTTTGATGATAAAAATTAGAGTTTTATGTGAAATCTCTAAAATTTTGCTTGATATACTTCTTACTCCTTTTGGAAGAAAAAAACATTTTGAAGATAAAACATTTAGGCAGAAAACATTGCGTTTTTATATGTTGACAGATTACTACAACAGTAAAATGCAAATTATTTCGAAGGACCATAATCTGAATACCAGATAGAGCATTTATCTGTTTGAACTAGATAAATATGAGCTCAAGAGAAATATTTCTGCGTTATTTTGCCTGCAAGTGATTAAATTGGAGTACTCTCTAATGTCTGAAATATGATTATTTTCTAAGCCTTTATTTATGCCCAAAGAAGGGCCATGTTGCTGTTCCCTTTCTGGATGATGTACTCAAATCCTCTGAAATCTTTTCGGACATCTTTCTGCCCCATAATCAAAACCGTAGCCTCTTACACAAAATTAAAGCTTTAAAGAATAGATAGTAAGTGATAAAGAAAATGGAGATACTTAGCTTGTAGAAGAAACACATATTTGAATGGTTGTAATTTGGAAGAGGAAGTTATAATCCAGGTAACATTAATTATGTGACTATTGCTCAATTTAAGTGCAAATCAACATTTTGATGCAGACATAATTGTTTATATTCTCAGATCACTTCTGTTTTCCAGATGGAGAAATTGAGGCATAAAGAAGTTCAGTAATTTTCCTGCAGACACACAGATACTAAATGGTGGGGCCAGGATTTGCACCTGGATATTTTGACCCCAGAGGACTAGCATTTAACCACTGTAGCTCACTACCTCCTTTGCTTTGTGTACTTCTGGCCAACACAAGAAATACTGACCAATAAAAACCAAATCAAGGCAGATGCAGGCTGAATATAAATAGAATTTTCTTTTTTCCTCACTTTTATTGATGCATACTATTTTACTTATTAATGCAGTACATGGGAATGTTTGTTACATGCATAAATGTATAATGGTCAAGTCAGTATATTTGGCGTACCCATCACCTTGAGTGTTTCTAATTTCTACATATTGGTATCATTTCAAGTTCTCTCTTCTAGTTACTTTAAAATATACCAAGTACTGCTGCTAAATATAGGCGTCCCATTCTGCTGTACAACATGAGGACTTACTCTGTCTGACTGTATGTTTGTACCCATTAACCAACTTCTCTTCATTCCCATTGCCACTCATCCACCATTCCCAGTCTCTGGTATCTATCACTCTATTCTCTATGTCCATGAGGTCAAGCTTTTTGCTCCTACATATGAATGAGAACATGCAGTATTTGTCTTTCTGTGCCTGGCATATTTCCCTCAACATTACAACCTTCAGTTATATCCATCTTGCTGCACATGACATGATTTCATTATTTTTATGGCCAACTAGTATTCCACTGTTTATGTATACCACATTTTCCTCCTTCATTGATTCATTCATTCATTGATAAACACTTAGGTTCACTGCGTATCTTTGCTGTCATGAATAGAGCTATGATAAACATGCAAGTGCATGTAGTGCATGTATCCCCTTTATATGCTGATTTCTTTTCCTTTGGATTAACACTTGTAATGGGGTTGTTGGACTTTATGGTAGCTTTATGTTTAGTTTTTTTTAAAAAAAATCTCCATACTGTTTTCCATAGTGACCGTATAACTTTACATTCCCACCAACCGTGAATGAGTTCCCGTTTCTCCACATACTTGCTAGTGCCTGTTACCTTTTGTCTTTATTTTAATAATAGTCATTCTGACTGGGGTAAGATGATAGTCTCATTGTGGTTTCGATTTGCATTACCTTGATGATTAGTGATTTTGAACATTTTTTTCATATACCTATTGGCCATTTCTTTGTCTTCTTTTGAAAAATGTCTGCTTTTGAACATGAAAAATTCATGTTCCTTGCTCACTTTTTATGGGATTATTTGCTTTTTTTACTGTTGAGTTGTTTGAGTTCCTTGTATATTCTGTATATTAGTCTCTTGTTAGGTAAGTAGATTGCAAATATTTTCTTCAATTTAAGAGGTTGTCTGTTTACTCTATTAATTGTTTCTCTTGCTGTGCAGAAGATTTTTAGTTTAATGTAGTAACATTTGTCTGTTTTTGTTTTTGTTGCCTGTGCTTTTGAGGTGTTAGCCATAAAATCTTTGCCTAGACCAATGTCCTGAAGAGTTTTCCCTATATTTTCTTCTAGTGAAGTTTTGGCTTTTACATTTAAGTCTTTAATCTACCTTGAGTTTACTTTTGTATAAGGGGAGAGATAAAGATGTAGTATCATTCTCCTGCATATGGTTATCCAGTTTTTCCAGCATCATTTATTGCAGATGTTTTCCTTTCTCCAGTGTATGTTTTTAGCAGCTTTGTCAGATACTATTTGATTATAAATATGTAGATTTATTTCTGGGTTCTCTGTTCTGTTCCATTGGTCTATGTATCTATTTTTATACTTATACCAATCTATTTTGATATTACTATATCCTTATAATATTTTTTGAAGTCAGATGATGTGATGCCTCCAGCTTTATTCTTTTGCTCAAGATTACTTTGGCTATTCTGGCACTTTTTTGGTTCCATACAAATTTTAGGTTTGCTTTTTCCATTTCTGTGAAAAATAGCATTGGTATTTTGACAGGGATTGCATTGAATCTAGAGATCTTGGGGGCAGTATGGTCATTTTAAAGATACTAATTTTTCTGATGTGTGACCATGGGATGCCTTTGCTTTTGTTTTTGTCTTCTTCAATTTCTTTAATCAGTGTTTTGAAGATGCCTAGTAGGCATCTTACACTTTCTTAGTTAAACTTATTCCTAGGAATTCAATATATATTTTTGTAGCTATTGTCAATGGGATTACTTTCGTGATTTCTTTGTCATCATTTTGTTATTTCTGCATACTACTGAATATTGTATGTTGATTTTCTATCCTCCAAGTTTACTAAATGTGTTTTTCAGTTCTAAGAGTTTTCTGATGGAGTCTTCTATTTTTTTCTAAATATAAGAACGTGCCATTTGCAGAGGGACAATTGGACTTCCACTTTTCCAGGTTGTATGTCCTGTATTTATTATCTTGCTTAATTTCTGTAGCTAGGACTTTGAGTACTATGTTGAATAGGAGTGGTGAAAGTGGGTATCCTTGTCTTGTTCCAATTCTTAGTGAAAAGGCTTTCAACATTTTCCCATTCAGTATGATGTTATCTGTGGGTTTTTGATATATGGCCTTTATTATTCATTTCCTTTTTTATCATGAAAGGATGTTGAGTTTTATCAAATGTTTTTCTGCACCTATTGAGATAATCATATGGTTTTTGTTTTCCCTTTTGTCAATGTGATGTATGAAATTTATTGATTTGCATATGTTGAACTATTCTTGCACCCCTGGGATAAATCTGGCTTAATTATGGTATATTATTTTTTTGATATGCTGTTAGATTTTGTCTGTTGTATTTTATTGAGGACTTTTCCATCTATGTCTCAGGGATATTGGCCTGTAGTTTTCTTTTTTGGTTGTGCCCTTGTTGGGTTTTGGTCTCATGGTGATACTGGCTTCATAGAATGCATTCAGGAGAATTCCCTCCTCAATTTTTTGGAGTAGTTTGAGGAGGATTGTTGTTAGTTCTTCTTTACATATTTGGTATAATTCAACATTGAATTAAGTCCTGGGCTTTTTTTTATTGTTGTTATTGGAATACTTTTTATTATTGATCTGTTCAAGGTTTCTGTATTTTTAGTCTTCATAGGTTGTATTTGTCCATACACACAGTCTTCACAGGTTGTGTGTATCCAGGAACTTATCCATTTCCTCTGGGTTTTCTAGTTTGTTAGTGTATACTTGTTCATAATAGTCCTGATCTTCTGTATTTCTGTAATATCAGTTATAATGTTTCCCTTTTCATTTATGATTTTGCATATTTTATCTTCTTGGTTAGTCTTGCTTGCAGTTTATCAATTTTGTTTATCTTTTGGAGAACCAACTTTTCTTTTTTCTTTTTCTTTTGAGATGGAGTTTCACTCTTGTTACCCAGGCTGGATGGAGTGCAGTGGTGCAATTTCAGCTCACTGCAACGTCTGCCTTCGAGGTTCAAGCTATTCTCCTGCCTCAGCCTCCTGAGTAGCTGGCATTACAGGTGCCCACCACCACGCCTGGCTAATATTTTGTTTGTTTGTTTGTTTTTTGTTATTTATTTATTTTTTTTTTAGTAGAGTTGGGGTTTCATCATGTTGGCCAGGCTGGTCTCCAACTACGGACCTCAGATAATCCCCCTGCCTCAGCCTCCCAAAGTCCTGGGATTATAGGCATGAGCCGCTGCGCCAGGCCTGGAAAACCAACTTTTCATTTGGTTGATTCTTAGTATTTTTTTTTTTTTGTCTCTATTTCATTTAGTTCTGCTGTGATCTTTATTATATTTTTTGTTTTAGTAATTTTGAATGTGGTTTATTCTTGCTTTCATAATTTTTTGAGGTACATTCTTAGATTGTTTATTTGAAATCTTTCGACTTTTTTGATATAGGTGTTTATTGCTATAAACTTTCCTCTTAGCTTTGCTGTATCCCACAGGTTTGGAGATGTTTAATTTCCATTTTCAGTTGTTTCAATAAATTTTACAATTTTCCTCTTAATTTTTTTTTTCATAGACCCAGTGATCATTCAGAAGCATGTTGTTTAATTTCCATGTATTTATATAATTTCCAAAGTTCCTCTTGGTATTGACTCCTAATTTTATTCCATTGTGGTCTGAGAAGATACTTGACGTGATTTCAGTCTTCTAAAATTTATTGAGACTTATTTTGTGGTCTAAAAAATATCCTGGAGAATATTCCATGCACTAATGAGAAGAATGTGTATTCTGCAGATATTGGGTAAAAATGTCTGTTAAGTCCATTGGTCAAAAGTCCAGCTTCAACCCAGTGTTTCTTTGTTGCTATTTTTATCTAGATGATATTTTTAATGCTGAGTTGAGGTTGTTGAAATTGCCCACTATTATTATATTGGGGTCTGTCTCTCTCTTTAGATCTAGTAATATTTGCTTTATACATCTGGGTGCTCCACTGTTAGATGCATACATATGTAGAATTATTATTGTATCCTCTTGCTGAATTGATCTCTTTAACACTAGGTAATGATTTTCTTTGTCTTTTAAAACTTTTTGACTTAAGGTCTGTTGTATCTGATATAAATATAACTACTTCTGCTCACTTTTGGTTTCTGTTTGCATAGAAAATCTTTGTGTTTTATTTTTGTCTCTCTCTTCTTTTTTTGAGTGGGGGGTCTCCCTTTGTCACGTAGGCTGGAGGCAGAGGCAAGATCATGGCTCAGTGCTTCCTGAGCCATGGCTCAGGTGATCTTCCCACCTCAGCCTCCTGAGTAGCTGAGAATACAGGAGCATGCCACCACACCCAATTAATTTTTGTATTTTTCTATAGGGATGGGATTTCACCATGTTGCCCAGGCTGGTCTTGAACTCCTGGGTCTTGAGCTCCTGAGGAGCAATCTGGCCTCCTCAGTGCTAGAATTACAGGCATAAGACACCATCCCTGGCTGGGGAATATCTTATTTTTTATCCCTTTACTTTCAGTCAATATGTGTCTTTACAGGTAAAGTGTGTTGTTTTTGTAGACAGCATATAGTTGATTATGTTTTGTTAATTCATTTAGCCAGTCTCTAACTTTTCAGTGGATAATTGATGTGTTTACATTCAGAGTTATTGGTGAGGTTTCGTTTCTATCATATTGTTAGTTTTATGGTTGTTTTGTATATTCTTTAATCCTTTCTTTTTTTTTTTTTTTTTTCTTACTGTTCTTATGGTTTGGTAGTTTTCTATAGAGGTACCATCTGAGTCTTTTTTCTTCCTTATTTCTATGTTTGCTTTACCAGTGAATTTTATACATTTTTGTTTTCATGATGGTAACTGTGATTCTTTCACTTTCAATTTTAGGGCCCCCTAGAGTGTCTCTTGTAGGACCAGTAAAGTGGTGATGAATTTCCTTGGTATTTGCTTATCTATAAAAGACTTTATTTCTCCTTCATTTGTGAAGGATAATTTCACTGGACAAAATATCCTTGGGTGTCAATTTTTTAAAGAAAAATTTTCTAATGATGAGATCTGTGTAAAGCACAGTGGTGTGCATTAGAAATTACTGACATCTCCTTGGTCAATGTAGTTTAATTACAAATGGAATGAAGACTCGTTGGAAATTTTTGCAGTGGTTATTTTTACTTAAGACCAAAGTTGAACTATTAGTAAAACTCCCTCATTTCCACACCATAGCTCCCAACCTGAAGTCTGTAATTCTATTTAGAAAAGTAATGTCTGTGTGAATACATCTAATTGTAACCTTGTCAGAAAGTGGAGCTGTTTCTTAAGTATCCCGCCACATAGTACTTTAATCTGCTTACCTTTGCTGGATCTAGCCTTGAAATTTTTGTAAACTATATTAGACTAGCAAATGAAGTCTGAGTATGGAAGAGAAGAGGTGGTGAAGTGACCTTCAAAGTATGTAAAGAAGATGAAGAAAGAAGACAAAATGTAGAAAAATGAAAGAAAGACAACAAATAAGTATATATTCTTTCTAAATGAATAAATAATTAAAATAGTGTTTCTGCATACAGATGCTTTTTTAATGTAAATATTTTAGCTTTCAAAAACTGTTAGGTCTCTTTGTTCTTAAGGTCAAAGTGACTAAGTTAGGTTCAAGTCCAGAATACATTTGTATGCAATAGGCTAGTAACTAATTCTCCAAAGGTTTACAACTTTGCATATTCTCTTCCTAAATATGTCTTTTTTATTAGGAATCTTTTTACAAAAGTGGTTACTCTTATACATTTTGTGGCTAACAGTACTTACATATACTGCCTGAACCCATGTTACCAGACAGAAGTTATGCTTGTGATATAAACTTTGTCGATGTTATTTCACCTGATTAGCCTTTAATTTCTCAAAGTTCTACATATCTCCTAAATTAACAGGATGTTTCTCCCTTTGTGAATAGCCATCTCTTGCTGAATATTATCAGTTAACTGGAAATAGAATTCTTCACACGTGGTATAAATTACTCTCTATATTTAGAAATATTCTTACAGTTGAAATGCTCATTCTGTGTATACAATCTTTTTTCATTTTCTTATCACTTATTTAAAAATGCATCATTTTTATTTTCAGCATAGTCATGTGTCTCTTTTTATTTGCATTTTTAAGCCTCTCCTTTCTTTTTCACTTTATTGGAAAAGACAATGTGTTAGGATAATTTATGCTCAAGCCACAAAAAATGCCAAAATCTCAATAGCTTAACACACCCAAAGTTTACTTAGGTGCTCCTGTTACATGTCCACTGTGGGTCACTTGTGGAGGTTGGGTGTCTGTTCCACAAAGCCACCCCTCACTATCCTATCCTGGCTCCATTTCAATATATTGCTTCATAGTTTTTAGTTCCTGGGACAATGGGGGCAGGAGTTAAGCACTTGAAATCAAATGCTTCCTCTACAAATGATGTGTATTATTTTCCCTCACTTTTTTTTTTTTTTGCGGGGGTTGGGGGGGGCGACAAAATGAAGTCCCATCACTACTGTTGCCTTCAAAGCGATAGAGAAGCACAATTTTTGTATATTTAGAAGTAGAGAACAGGCTATTAATAAACATTGGTAACAATCTACTATGTACTAATTTTTACTGTTCTTAAACCTTCTCAAATCTAAGCACAACCACCTAACACATGCCTTAGCAGATTATTATAATATGCGAGGCCATGGTTAAGGCTAAAATGAATACATTTGTAATCTGTTGATGGTGGGCAGAGTTGATAAACTTTGCTCCAGGTGTAGACTTGTTTTGTGTCTGTAAGGGTACTTTAGTTGAAAGTAACACAATACTGGAATGGATCCTTTGCACTGACCCTTGTAATTTCCTGTGGTATAGGCTTCCTTCTTGAGATGATTGTCACTTGCCCACTTGTTAAGTTTTGAAAACTTGGGTGAGAAAGCTTCATCAAGTTCTAGGTTTTGACTTGTGTAAAGAAAGTATCTGAATTCTTGGAGAAAGTGTGTAAGGCCATAACTAATGTCCAAATATGGGTACTTCTTAACAGATTTAGAGGCAGTTTTCAGAGACCTCGAAGGTTCTGTAAACAGTCTTTTCACCTACCCCTGAAAACTCGCTTGAAAGTTTTTTTTCAGGTTTCTCAATTCATAGTTCGCACACAAGAAGCTGCTAACAACTGAGCGGCTTGTTGTGCGCTAACAGCTGTGAACTGAGAAACTTGAGTTCTCCGTTCGTAGTTGGGAACTATGAAAAAAACTCTTCTGAGATGCTTCTTGTGTGCTAACAACAATGAACTGAGACCTACTCTGTAAAAGTCATAGGAAGGCAATGAAAAGGATGTTACTGATTTTACTAAAATAATAATTATTTTTAAAACGTATTAGCTCAGTGACATAAAGTTAAATTCTTGGCCTTAGCTTCCATACAAGTTCAGAAATGGCTCATTAACTTTTGCTAGTGAAAAAGAGAACAGTCTTTCAAGCCAGTGTTCAGGGATAAGTAAAACGAGGATTTACAGAACCTTCAAAGTCCCTGAAAACTTCCTGTAAATCTGTTTACTTTAGAAGTACTACTTATGTTTGGACATTAGTTATGACACTACACACTTTCCCCAAGAATTCAGACATTCTCTTTACACAAGTCAAAACCTTGCTGAAGATTTGTCACTCAAGTTGTTAAAAACCTAACAAGTGGGGAATTGACAGTCCTCAGAAAGAAGTTCCTCAGTTTTATTTCTCAGAGATGTGAATATTGCTTATGTAGTCCTTAAATAACCACAGCAATGACCTAATTATTACCAATCTCTTCTCGTTTTTTCCTCCCTCCCCACTCCTTTCCTTTTGTTCTTCCATTGTTCCCTCACATTTTCTCTCTTGTTTTGGTTCTCTCACATGCCTTCTCTCTCTCTCTCTCTTTTTCTCTCAGGCTATTGTTTTCTCTTTGTTTCTCTTTGCTTTCATTCTTTGAATTAACAAGAAGTAAATAGTTCTTTCTGAAATGCTTTGCTTAGCAACATAGCTCTAATTATTTAACTAATGTTCTCTTGAGAATAACTTAAACATGACACACATAAATGGAAGGTACTCAGACTAATTGCTCCTTCTTTAATTAGACGATTAAGTATGTTTTGTAATTTGAACAAATTAAAAGTTAAGCAATAATTAAAAGTTTGTTTTTCTTTCTCTTAGTTTTCTATTTCTTAGGAAGGAAATAGGATATAATTTTGTACTGCTGAATAAATCCTGGCAGAAGCGAGACTTGCTATGGACAATCACTTAGGGTAATCAAATGGAACCTTGTAAACTCCTCTCACCACGTTCCCTATATTATTGCTGACTTAGGGAGCCCTGTGACATGACATGACTTCTCTCTCAGCTTTGTCTTCCCACCTTCCAAATCTTTGTATTTTTCAATGACAGAGCTCATTGAAAATTGCACAATTTATGAAAATAAACTTTTTCTGAAGTGACAGGAATAACTTCTGTTCACTGACAAGAAATAAATGCTTTTTAAAATTATTTATTTATTTATTTATTTATTTATTTATTTATTTATTTATTTATTTTCTAGATGGAGTCTCTGTCACTCAGGCTGGAGTGCAGGGGGCGATAGCTCACTGCAACCTCTGCTTTCTGGGTTCAAGCTATTCTCTTGCTTCAGCCTCCATACATGCATTTTACTTTTCCATGGCCCAGCAGGAATCAAAATGAATTCTAGTAAATTTCCACCAGGTGGCACCTGCCTTTTGAACTTTGGAAAAAGCTTCTAAAGGCTGAGGAAAGCCACTTTTATTTCAGAAATAGGGTTGGTTGTGGAAAAGAATCCTAGTCAGTGGAATAGCATTAATAGAAAACAATACCCTTAAACTATTCTAAGATGCTTCCAAAGTAAAATACATGATTAAATAATATGTTTAATTTGGAAAAAATTTAGGCTGTACACATAAGACCAATTCTAGTTTCATCTGAACTCCCCAGGATGTAAGTTCTACGAAGCTATAATTTTCAGTTAATCTTTCTAACCAGCTCTCATTTTGAGTGTCTCCCTAACTTTTAGTAAGCACAGCAACTAGCACATACTTACCAATCAATCAAGTGTCTTCTTGACCTGATTTAATTTATAAATCCGTCATCAACTTGCCAGTAAAAAATTCTTAAGTAAACACTTTAGCATTTTATCCAAAACCATGGGATTGGTAGTGTGAAGCTTCCAAGTAAAACGAAATAGGTCAAGCATACTTCTTGTCTATGCACATGGCTCTTTCCAAATCTCTGGCTAAACTGTCATCCCATCCTTGCTGCTCTTCTCAAATCTTTTTGTGTGGATCAGGACACAATATGCATTACCAGATGTTACCCTGACACAGTCATGGAAAAGCAGCCAGTTTCACAGTCCTGCATTCACCAAAGACACTAATTTTTACTGAGCAGAATCCAAATTGGGTGATGTCTTTTGTTTTCTTTGGAGTTTTATTCACTGATGATAAATAACCATGCTGAGAAGTCAGGAACAGATTTTTGTTATTTAGAAAGAATAACAGTAAATGAGAAAGATCCATCCAAAAATGTACATTTGAGGCCGCAGGGTAGGGCTTCCTGGACCTGTTGATGCTAGTGTGTGATACATAGCCTGAATCCTGAGGTTGGTAAATTCAGTCAAGTTACTAAAGACTGTCAGAGAGGATGGAAGGAGCCCATTATAAGACTGACTGACTTAGCTGGAACCATGAAGTGTTTTTCAGAAATGGTTTTTCAATAACAATTTTTGTATACCTGCTTAAAAATGAGATGTACCTTCCTTGTCACAATCCTCTACATATGGATGCTGAGTTTGATAGTAGTTATTTTATCATTACTGAGTTTTCTCTAAATCAAGATACTAAGTATTTCTACTTGAGAGAAGGGATGACCAAAATAGAGAATTTTAAGTTTTAGCAATGGCATTTTCTTCTTCCAGTATAGTTCATACTTTAGACAAATGTCACATTATTTGATTTCTAAAAGGAAAGTGTCAACTGTAACAGTTGATAGGCTCAAAAAGGATGTGTTTTTGATAAGGGACCTAAAAATTCTATGGGAAATGTTATTTACTTCTGCCATGATAAAAGCATCTTAACCATATGTCTACATGATTGCCAGATTTAATAAACTGGTGCTCAGTTTGAATTTCAGATAATTATAAATGTGTTAAATGTCACAAATATTGCATGAGAAATACTCTACAAATTATGTTAAAAAAAACTATTTGAGGTTTATCTGAAATTCAAATTCTACTGGGTGCCTTGTATTTTTTCTGGCAATTTACCTGGTAGGTGACTCATTTATGTGCCACCCTCCTTCACAGTTGCCACAGCAAGGATGGCAGAAAACCTGCAACAACGTGCACCTCAAGACCCTCAACTCTCGCCAGCATCTTATTTTCCAAGTAAGGGTTCCAAGTGTTAAGGAAAAGACCACTGCAGATTGCTGTCATTGGCAAAATTCCATGCTAATTTCAACTGGAATTGCAGAGCCAATATGATAGAACGGTGTCAGAGTGGTACCTGTACTCTCTGAACAGTCTCCTGAGAAGAGCTACTCCTGCAATAGCTCCCCAAACTTCAGTTCACAGGGTTACATTAAATAAACTACCTGAGGAGCTCTGGTTTGTGAATGGTCAAACTAAATTTCATTTTGGTCTTATCTAGCAGGAAACAGATCCAGGAGAAAGTTATCTAGCATGATGATTATAATATTTTACCTTTGCTCCTGCCCTCCATGTCCCTATGCTCTGCAATGGGAATGACTACCGAGAGTATGAATTTTTCATACTTGTCACAGTTCGTCCAAGAAGAGTTATGAAACCAACCCTGTACTATTTCTTTTCTTTATTGGTGGAGAACTAGCATGTGCCTTGGGCATGCACTCAAAGGCTCATCCTGGTTCTCATTTCTGTTGATCACACATAGGGGAACTTATAACCCTTCTTTGAGAAATATACCAAAATAAACCTTTTTATGAAAGAGGAAGAAGGGAAATTGCAGGACTATAATCCTCTCTTATACTATACTTATACATATTTAACTTTGCTTATGTATATACTTTTAAAAATACCTGAGATTTAGTAATGCATATATTATTATGTTCAGCATCAATAGGTATAATGGGTACAACAAAGATAAAAAAATCAGACTTTTTACATCATTTGAGAATATAGTTTACCAGAGGCTGCTGATATATGGCTATGAATCAATTGAGTAACAATGCAGTGTAGTATATGAAGAAGTGCCATTGTTGGTCACAGAAAGAAGAAAGGTACACTAGTTCAGTGAAATGGTAAATACGTGTAGTCTTAAACGGACCTTGATGGGTTCCATGTAATTAATGAAGGGATATAGGAAACAACATGAAGGAAGGCTGAAAAAGAGCAGGGGCACTCAAGGGTCAATGAGGACGGGGTCTAGATGAAGGAGAAGACTCTTGTGGAGGCAAATGTGGAGACGCCTTGGCAGAGGGAGAATGATGCAATATAATGACAAGGTATGGTATTTGAACTTGGTCCTATAGGTGGTGAAAAGCTGTTGGAGATTTTAGAGTCCTCAAGTGACATGATGAAAGGGTTCTAGCAGCAATATGTAAACTAGATTAGAAGGAAAATAGTGAACTTTGACAGTGAAGGTGTCGGTTGTGCACTTTCACTCAGAGTGAGTCTGAAAGCCAACAAAAGATTTAATGTAATGTAAAACACATACACTAAGACACATAGAGATGCATATGAGTATAAAGCAGGCTCTGCTCTCTTTTTCCTTCCCAGAGAACTGCGCTTCATGATGCTATGCAATCCCCAGGAGAAGCACGTTGGAAGCTGAGTGAGTTTCTTACATTACCTCTGTTCTTTGATGTGACTGCATTGAGGTCAAGCTGTATGTTGTATTCATTCTGTTTCTTGGTATTCCACCATTGCTATATTGCAAAGGGAGAGGGGTAGGAAACTATAGTCCTTCTTGTCCAGAAAGAGTTTTTATTTTTATTTTTTTTAAAGATTTTGCTAGGCTTCATGATTATAAATAAATTAAAACCAGAAACTGTGTTTTCTCTTGGGCACGTAATTAAAAATAGTCTTTGAAGTGACATGGTTAAGTGTCAAAGGAAACCCCACTGCAGTCAGTTTTAGAATAATTCCTAAGGACCTCAGGAATGTGCAACCCATTGTTGTATGCAAGTGGAAAATAAGTTGTTTTTTTAAAAAGATACACATTATAAGGGAAAAGCAAAACTAGCGTGATGAGATCACTGATGTTTTCAATATGAAAAGAAAGTATATTGTAAATAACAAATAGATTTTAACTTCATTCTAATTTTCCCTGTGCTGCAAGAAAAATAAAAGTTCCAGAATCCTGACAGAAAACAGAATGGGAATAATGGTATTCTTAAAAATCTTTGATGTTCCAAAAACAGATTTCCTGTTATTGTGGTACCTATAACTTCTTGTTTTTATTACTGCTTGCAAGGTAATCTCAATTTTTATTGTTGTCTTAATTCCAAAGTCCTTTGGGCTTTATCTTCACCATGAAGTCAAAAGTAGAGAGTGGAAACTGGATTAAATTCATAGCCTTGCCTCAAGTGTCTGATGGGCGTTTGTTAATCAAAATGTCAATCTCCATGTCCTTTGGCAATTCAAATATTACTCAAATGGTGATCTTTCAGAAGAGATTCAACACCTTTTCTGTCCCCAAATAGCTTTCACTTTTATTCAAATTTAGATTTGGTAGTGGAGGGGAAGACATTCAAGAATCAGTGAATCAATTATTTTTGCACTTACCATTCTGAAAAGTGCTATGCGGGAAAATCTAACAGATGGAAATTTTTATATATTTGTAGAAGATGAAGAGCAGGAAAGAGAACATTCTAGACAGACTGCATGTGGCAAGAACTTAAAGCAAGACACTAACACATGAGGAAAGAAACAGAGACCAATATGGTGGAGCTCACCAAGTGTGCTGAATTATATATTCTTTCACAATTATTTATTCCTTTTCTGCCCTTGGATGCTTCCCTGCCTAGACTTTGGGCTTGGCCATATTATATATTTTTGGACATTGGAATATGAATAGACATAATATTTTTTCATACATGAGCTAGTGCTTTCGATGCAATGGCATGGCTTAACTAGGGTTCTCTTTCCTGCCCTCTGCCTTGATAGAACAGCATGCACTGAACCCAGGTGGATCTTTCCACCTTCATCCCCAAATGTGAAGACAGTGGTGAAAATTGCCCTCATGTGCTAGAGAAGAATCTCAGAGATTAGCTGGCCCAGATTTGGTGTGTAATGTGAGCAAAAATGACCCCTTGAAATTTTAAGTCACTGAGATTTGCGGGAGTTGTTTGTTGAGCATTATTATTAATTTAACAAAAGCTGGCAGATATTGAAGATGAAAAAAAAAAAAAAAAA
>NC_045438.1:97927711-97988603 GCF_002776525.5 Piliocolobus tephrosceles | reverse complement strand
GCGCTGGGAGATGGAGACTGAAGCTGTTCCTATTCGGCCATCTTGCTCCGCCCCCCCACCTGTAGGCAATATTAAGGATTTTGGTTAAACATAAGAATAATGGGAAGTCATTGAAACGAGGTCTTGACACAATCAGGATTTTGTTTAAGAAGAGGAAAAATCACTCTGGATATACCAAAAACCAAAACAAAATAATAACCCCCAAATGGGCAAAAATGCAGATTAGTGTTTGTAAGTTATTGCAGCCGGGAAGGCTATCTAAAATGTGTTGAATATTTGTTGTCAGGCTTTCTTCTAAGGACTTGACACAATGTAATGGCTAATTAAATCATCATAATGAGGTAGGCCATTTTATTTTTCCTGTTAACTATGAGCAAATTGAGGCACAAGGAAGATGTCTGAGTCCGTTTGGGCTTGCATAACAAAATACAATAAGGTGGGTGGCTTGTAAACAATAGAAATGTGTTTGTCACAGATGTGGAGGCTGCGAAATCCGAGGTCAAGGTGCCAGCAGATTTAATGTCTGGTAAGGGCCTACTTTCTGGTACACAGATAGTGACTTCTGGCAGTGTTCTTATTTGATGGAAGGGGGCAAGGCAGACCTCTTGGGCTTTTCTTACAAGGGCAACTAATCCCATTCATAAGGACTCTACTCTCATGATCTCATCTCCTCCCAAAGGCCTCACATTGTAATATCACATTGGTGATTAAGTTTGTAAACCAGAAATAAAAGTCTAAGTCAATTCTAAGCCCACCTCTCCCTTTGGCCAAGGGCATTCCAAATTATTCGGAAAAACTAGTTTAGGCCATGATGGGAAATGAGGGTCAGACATGCTTCATAAGCATCAACACAGAGATCTTAAGACTGATAGAACAGACTCTTGAAATCTGATAAGAAACATTTACAGTCTATTTTCTCTGAAATCCTGCTACCTGGAGCTTTCATCTGCATCATAAAACCTTGGTTTCCACAATCCCTTACTTTATTTTATTTTAATTAATTAATTTATTTATTTTTGAGATGCAGCCTTGCTCTTGTCACCCAGGCTAGAGTACAATGGCGTGATCTTGGCTCACTGCAACCTCCACCTCCCAGGTTCAAGCAATTCTGCTGCCTCAGCCTCCTAAGTAGCTGGGATTATAGGTGTGTGCCATCATGCCTGGCTAATTTTTGTATTTTTAGTAGAGACGGAGTTTTGCCGTGTTGGCCAGGCTGGTCTCGAACTCCTGACCTCGTGATCCGCCCGCCACCACCTCCCAAAATTCTGGGATTACAGGCGTGAGCCACCGCACCCACCCCACAACCCCTTATTGTAACCCAGACATTCCTTTCTATTGATTCCAGGTCTTTAAATAATTCTTTCAACCAATTGCCAATCAGAAAATCTTTAAATCTATCTATGACCTGGCAGCTCCTGTTTCAAGTTGTCTTGTGTTTCCATACCAAACCCATGTACATCTTACACGCATTGATTGATGTTTCATGTCTCCCAAAATATATAAAACCAAGCTGTATCCTTACCACCTTGGTCACAAGTTGTTAGGACCTCCTGAGGCTGTGTCTCAGGCGCATCCTTAACCTTGGCAAAATACACTATATTGATTGAGACTTATCTCAGATACGTTTTTGGTTTACAAGTTTCAACATATAAATTTTAGACCACACAAACATTCAAACCATAGCAGAAAAGAAACAATTTTACCAAGGTTCCACATATATTAAATGGCAGAGCCAGGAATTCAATTCAGACAATCTGGTTTCACTGCCTGAGTTCTCAGCCAGAGGGATCCAGAAGAGAGAGGATGATGATGGTTTGAACTAGAGCTGAAGAAAGAGAGATGGAGAGGTTCAGAAGAAGTTGATAGATATTTACAAAGTAGAAATATCAGGACTTGATTTTTGACAGGCTGTGGGACATAAGAGAAGGAGATATTAAAGATAACTTCCTTATATGAGAAATGAGTAATATACTGAGATGGGGATATTGAAGAGGACAGGTTGGGAGGTGAGATTCTGAATTCTGATTGTAAGCTGCTTGAGAGTAGAAGCTGTGTAATAACAAGTCTTTTGCTTTGTCTGTTGTAGAGACACAGTGACAATACGTAAAATAAATGAGTCATATTATTTACAAAGTCCATTTTAAATAGCATGAGACTTTGGTATGACAATTCTTTTTCATGAAGATGAATTTCTCTGAAGTGTTTCTTTTGCTTAAGTTCACAAATTTGAATCAGAATGAACACTCATGTTTGGCATGGATGCTTTCTCCATACACACAAGATCAATTCTTGTGTTATAGTTTGGTACTTCACTGCTACTTCATTTTATTAGTGGAAAATGCTCTTTTCTGAGATGTACCCATATACCATTCTGCAGCTTCATTGTCATGTTAGTGCTAATTTAATGTGATTTAGAGTTTCAGCATAGAACAACATTTATTTTGCTAATACAGCAATGAAAGAACAAGCATTTATTACAGGACTGCCCTGTGCCAACACTATGTAAACAGGTTATAGCAAGGTTATTTCGTTGAGTACAACTATTCTTTCACAAATTATAGGTGTTTTTGCCTTGGCCACAGTTTCCTCCTGTTACATTGCATTTCTGGACTATAACAGTCATTAGATTATACTTTTTAAAGAATATTTTAGAATATTATTTATTCATACTTAATATTCATTACGTGTGAATAATAAAGGTAAACTTTCTTTTAATTTACTGAAACTCATCTGGCCAAATTATGCTGCTGTCCCTTAAAGTGGCCACTTAAGAAAGTTGGAGTCTTTTAGAATCAATATGACCAAATTACGTCATACGCTGTAAGGGTCCTGAAGAGACTTGCTGCCCTTATGGTTTAATGAAGCCCACCATCCTTTTGTTTACCTTTTCCCCATTCTTGGCTGTGCCCAGTGCCACCTGATTGTCTTCAGCTGAGACACTTAAGTACAATCTTGAAGCCATGTTAAGAGCCTCATGAATAGAGACCCATGGGACTGTCAGGCCAGAAGAAAACAGAGGCTGGAGTAAGATTTATGTAGGGATGCCAAGAAAGAACTACTTATTTTTGTATTGTCTGCCTGAGATAAATGTGTGTGATCAAGGTGACATATAAAATACTCAACAACTAGTATGGCATATCTGTCTATAATCAGAAAAGGTGCAGTCACCCATCAGGACAGAAATCAATCACCAGTCATAATAAATAGCAACCACAAATAACTATTAGGGCCTACAGATGGTTTCTGGTTAAATATCAGTCTTGGGAGCAGTTTGTCAAGTGGTGTAAGTGTGAGTTGTAAGAAGGCTAGGGCTGCTTATACTATGAAAAATTATGCACTTATTTATCTCAATTACAGGACATAACTGACTGAAAAAGGAGTACAATGACTTGTTTTAGCAAATAGGTCAACCCCAAGGAAGATATTTGTTGACAAAATTGATAGTTGTATTTCCTAAAACATTATGTATATTATCTAGTGCTTTATAGTTTATGAAGTATGTCTATGTCTGCCATTTCATTGGAACCTTACTGGAGTCCTGAGAGGTGAACAGGATTAGAGAGGTTAAGTAATTTTCCCAAGGCCATATGGCTAATAAACAGAATAGTTATGATGAGATGATAGTCCTTTTAGAAAGATGTGAAATTGTAGAAATAAATTAATGGTTCTCTTACAAAAGTTGAATGGCTTCAGAACAAAATAGGGAGGTTCAAAATTACAGTGAAAATAAATAGTAACAATTTTTTTTCTTGGGAAATAATAGTGAAATAAGGTAAATTTTTAAAAATAATTTGTGTATAAAACAAAATTTGTGTACGTTGAACTATCAGAAAACAAATGTGTCACTGTCTCAGCCACCCATATGGACAATCTGTGTTTGTTTAGCAGCATCATCATCATTTCTGACTCCGGATTTATATGCTACTGATAAATAATCATTGTTTTATGCTTACTCACATATAAGCACTTAAGAGTGAAAAATATGACATACCATTAATTCAGTAAAAGCTAATAATAATAATAATGTGTACAGAGTGACTAAGCAGCACAGTAGCATCACCAGAACACCTGTATCAGCTGCTAAACAACAGTAACCACAAACAATGGCAGGCTTTCAGCCTCCACCTGTGAGGCTGTGTTTTGATTAAAAGGTTACTATACATTGTACTTCTTTCTTTTGAGATGGAGTCTCACTCTGTCGCTCAGGCTGGAGTGCAGTGGCCCATGGTCTCTTCTCACTGAAAGCTCCGCCTCCCGGGTTCATGCCATTCTCTTGCCTCAACCTCCTAAGTAGCTGGGAGTACAGGCGCCTGCCACCATGCCCAGCTAATTTTTTGTATTTTATTTTATTTTTTTTTTCAGTAGAGACGGGGTTTCACCATGTTAGCCAGGATGGTCTCGATCTCCTGACCTCGTGATCCGCCTGCCTCGGCCTCCCAAAGTGCTGGGATTACAGGTGTGAGCCACTGCGCCCAGCCTACATTGTACTTTTAAAATTTGATACTGTGTTAGTGCTTATGAAAATAAAAAAGAAGGCATATATTTGATGGCCTTTCAGGACACTGATCTTGATTCTGTTAAAAACTCATTTTTTCTACTTGTTGTTCAACTCCAATAAAATGAACAAGGAGTCCTTGGAGAAATGGCTGAATCTAAAGCTGAGGAAGAAATAGTACAAGATGAGTCTCACCATCTTGCATTACCAGGAAATAAATTGTGAAAACAAAGCAAAAGCAGAAACAAAAGGATGCAGCTATGTTCAAGGGACATGGAAGCCAA
Source organism: Piliocolobus tephrosceles (assembly GCF_002776525.5). Taxonomy (NCBI): domain Eukaryota; kingdom Metazoa; phylum Chordata; class Mammalia; order Primates; family Cercopithecidae; genus Piliocolobus; species Piliocolobus tephrosceles. Next base: position 97,983,824 of record NC_045438.1, on the reverse strand, counting down.
TTTGAAAGAGTTCCCAATGGCCAAAGCTGAACAATTTGAGCAACAAAATGAATAATGTAGTATTGAATTATAGTATAAAATATAAAATAAGTATCCATGGATCTATAGTGATAAATATGATTTGTTGAATAAATATATTGGGGCAAGGAGATAAATATTCCTTACATAAAAATTCCTGACAATATATGTATAAAATCCCTTCTCCAGGAGATGAAGTTTTCTGCTCCCCCACAACCTTGCCACCTTTGAGTGTTAGCCAAACACTCACACTCAATTGCTGAATATTTTATATTTTAGTGACTTTCTTCCAAAGAATAGCGTATGGAAAGGGAAAAACAGTAACTTTACCGTGAAGAAACCTGGTAATCACCACCTTAACCAAATGATCAAGGTTAACATCACCAGTAACCACTAATGTTCATATCATCTACCCCTGATATTACTTATTTAGAAGGGTACTTTACATTCAGTGTAATTTTTCCAAAAACCTATAACCTCAGTTTAATCGTAAGAAATACACTAGACAAACCCAAATTGAATGGCATTCTATAAAATACCTAATCAGTACTTCTCAAAACTTCAAGGTCATGAAAACAAACGGAGACTGAGAAACTGTCAGGAGCTAGAGGAGCTCTTCAGACATAAGAAATAAGTGCAATGTGGAATCCTGGATTGGGAACTGGAACAGACATTTCCAGAAATGGAAAAACTTGTAAAATAAGAATAAAGTCTGGAGTTGAGTTAAAAGTAATGTAACAATGTTGGTTTCTTCGTTTTGAAAATATATCATGGTGAAGTCAAGACAATAGAGTAGGGGAAACTGAAACCAGGGTATATGAGAACTCTGTACTATCTTTAGAACTCTGCTGCAAATCTAAAATTATTCCAAGATAAGTTTATTAAAAACAAACTAGTTGTTTCAAAGAAAGTCCTTGTGTGCACGAATCTATGAATCTGTCTGTATATGCATATATGCATGAACGTCAGTTAGTAGAGTTTCGAATATTGTTGACAATTCCACAATATTGAGTAATAGTGACTAGTTTTGGTTTAATGTTTCTATTTTGGCCATTTTTTTTGTACGTGTTCATAAACCCACATGATTTTTATGTTCATGTTGTCATACTCAAGAACATCTTCATTATTTATGTATACTTTCTTTCAACTCTGAAATGAAAGTGTTTTAAACATCAACTTCTTTTCAGCATTACAGGCTCTTCTATTCAGGGACGTGAGGCGATGGATAGCCAGAGCACATACCTGCTTTTATTTCTACAATGATTAAAGAGTCAAAAGCCTCCTTGGGTTAGCATTCCATAGAACAGGGATTTGTCTTTTAGTAACAGTGAAGACACATCACATCAAGTTCTTACATTCCTCTCAAGCTTCCAGACCTCACACAGTTTCTGTCTCTGTTGATGCTCAAGTTGTTAAGTGATGATAATGGCAAATATTTTTTCTTTTCAAGAAAAAATAACTTGGCATATACACTTATCTGTAGTAATATGTCTAGGATGAATAAGAAAATTTGTGAAAGTGGAACTGGCTATTTTGTGAAATGAGAAGAGAATTGTGGAAGGCCAGCATTTCCTGGAAAGGTTTGTTGTTCATCAAGCTCAATTTGTTATGCCTTGGAGGGAAGAATAGGAAAGAATATATCAAATTCCCTAATGTTGAACTTACCAGTATATCAATAACATCACCTATTCAAGGCTTTATATCTCTACACTAATCTGGCCTGATTGAGGAAGCTACTGATCCATTTTTCATGTCTATGTACTTTCCAAAATGACTTAATATTTTTGTTTGTCCTCCCAGATTTTCTCAGTCAATTCCCCTGTCCTTCAGACTGTGTACATGAGATACCAAACCAACTAGTAAATTTATTGAAAAAAAAAAAAAAAAAACCCGGAAAACAAAAGCTATATTCATCTTGTTGTTGGGCGTTGTTTTGATAAACATGTTGATTGATGATGGTTCTTGTTCTAATCTATTGCAGAGTTGTATAGACACAGCCTGTTATTCTGCCATACAGCAGTGTGGGGAATTTTTTCTTGACTTGAATAATTTGCCAATGTCTACAATGCAGACATAAACAATTTCCTCATATTGCTAGGCTCTAAATAATGATAAAATTTAATAATGCTAATATTTGGAAACATCCTGGCAATTGTTTGAGTTTTCTTTTTATGTTCAATAATTTTAAATTGATTATAGTTCACACGTTTTAATAAATAAATGCTTAGGTAATGTAACAGCTGTGAACTAAACCAATTTTTTAAAACTAGATAATCCAAAATTTCAAATATGTAGAAATTAACGCATTAAAATCCTTCCTCACATCTAAAATGCTTCTTCAGTGGTAAAATCAATCACTGAACTATGAAAGGATGGGTATTCTTAATCATTAATCATTGGACCTAAATATGTTACCAACAAAAACGTTAAGATTAGCAGCTTTTAGATTCTGATTTTTCATACATACTTCCTCAAAATATTATAAAATCAAAGATGGTAAGATTTCTCCTCCTTTTTTAAGTAAAATAATTAATTGGTGAGAAATATTTTCTCTTAAAAATATTAACTTGCTTTCCAAGGATATGTTAGTCAGTTTTTATTATTGCTTTTTTCATTTCCTCCTTTTGGATTATGGGCTCTCAAATCTGATCCTTAACACTCATGCTCTTGAAATTGGAGGCTACTGAGATATTATTATTTCTTATCCCTACTCCCTGAAGGTATGGCCTGCTAAGCTTTATGGGATGATGTTTTACTGAGGCAACTATTTACAGGATGGGGTCTTCCACATGGCACTCTGGGGGAGGTGCCCGCTCTCCCTAACTGTGTGGAGCTATTGCAGTAAAGCTTTGGGGGTAAGAATAAGGGACAAGAGATTGAATATAAATTCCCAAGACTTTGCTAGCAATAAATGTTTTAACCAGGACATTTTCCAGAGTTATCTGATTCTTAGGTGTAATAAATTCTCTGGTAGGGTTCTGTGGAAAATGATCTACAGTAGTGAGAGTTTGTGTTAATGGGGTCTGAAACAGAGGCAACAAAATGTTCTCTCTTTTTCACTGTTTTTTCTGTTTGTCCCAAGTGTAATCTTTGGTCAGAATTCTTGCTCCTGACTTCACCTCTGAGTCTGTTTGGAGAAAGGGCTTAATGAAAACTTAGTATTGTTTTTTATTTACCTTTTTGACTGAGGGAGAGCAAATAATTTTTAAGCAGTAAATTTTAAAATATAAGCTCTTAGTTTCATGGGAGCTAGACATCTTTTCTTTACTTGCTTCCAGGTATTATTCTTTACTGTCTGTAAATTCGTTGTAATTTTTCTTTGCAGAAACTGTTTTCTGAAAATAAAAACACATCATGCCAAGGACCTTGCAAAGTCATGTCTAAGGAACTCAGATGCAAGTGTCTTGATTCCTGCCCTTTGGGAATGTGAATAAGGGAGGGAACAAAGGATGAGTCACTTGTCATCCAAAGGACTGATATCCAAAGTACGGAATATTTTGAAAAACAGTAAATGACATTAAAATTTCTGAGTACATATAATGGAATTTATATGTACTAAATTTATTACATACGTTTTGAAAATATAGGAAAGGAAAAAAAAGAAATCAATCAAAAACTGAGAGATAGTTGTAACATTTTGGATCTTTTCTTTAAATGTTTTAAAAAATGAAATTATTTAATAGTTTCAATACTCATATCTTTGAAATACTAGAAGAAAAATAAATCTTGGGGTAATTTAATTTAATATTTCTGATTTTCAAAGTAAAACAAATGCTCTTGTTGCTACTACTGTTCCAGGTTTATTATTACTTTGAGAGTAGTGATGTTTTATTTGTTTCTCTCAAACTCTTTAAGAACAAACGAAACCTAGATTGTTCTAAAGCATGCTATTCCTTTGGATATGGACTTTTGAATCTCAGTCTGCTTGATTATAATAAATCCAAAGCTATGAAGACAAAATTCTCTGATATTTGTCTTTCTAAATGGAAGACAATAATGGAGCAAATTAACATTGATTGAATAAAATAGAAACACTTGACGTTCTGCATAAATATTCTTTTCAGAATTATTATGCAGGCTACAATATTTTGTTTCAAATTATGAATCTCCAACTTAGTAGGATTATTTAAAACACCAGTTTTGTTATTTTTTGTTGTTTGTAAAAAACCATCAATATGAAAAATTTGGTAGAATTGACCCAACACTTCTACTCACTTTTCTCTTGGGACAGGATAAAGGGGGAAATAAGAGGAAGGGCAGAGTGCTGTTGAGTTCAGCACTTTGGTCTATCAGCTTTTTCAGTGACCACAGATTGAACTTCTAATGCAGCCAACTCTCCCAAAATACTTGTTCTTGGTCACAAAGGGAAACAAAATGAGGGTGTATGAGTCACTCTACATTCTTTAAAGTTACTTGCAAAACAGTTTTCTTAAGAGGGGAAGCAGTAGTGTCATCTTTATCTTGAAAGACCATATCTTCAATAATTGAATAATATGAGCAAACTACCATAAGAGATGATGCAGACATTTAATTTTAATTATGGGTTCTAGCTATATCCTTTGCTAGGATTAAACACAGCAAAATAGCAGAAATTCTAGAGTTTACTAGATACTGCCTAAGAAATCCATCTGTCAAGAACAGGCTCCTGTACCCAGAACACAGCTGCTAGCTATCCCCTTAAAGCAGTAGATTCTGTGGTGGAATTAGTTGAGAGAAGATAGTGCTTTGAGACTAGGGCCAGAAACTTTCCCCTTGAAAAAGATGGGCAAATGTTGGGTCAGAGAGTAATAGAATTTATTGGAAACTTCACTGGAGAGCCTGGTGAACCAAAACAACACTGCCCCATTTATTTCTCCGAAGAAATAGCCCTAAATGAGAGGTGATCTTGGGAAGTTTAATCCTGCATATTTCTATGCAGGATTAGAATACGGTATGCAAGACAGCCAATGCGTAGCTTCATATTAATAAGTTAAGTATCTGCCTTAGCTGATGTCATTCTATGTATGATTTATAATTAAATATAACTATCAAAAGTAATAAAATTATCAGTTATGAATTGATTAAAAAGAAGGGATTTAGGAAAATGAAATAGTGATAGCCATTAGACAATTTCCGTACAAAAGAAAGAAATACAACCTAAAGAAAGAAAATATAGATGAAAAGTACTTTGCTCAAGTGTAGATGGAATAGATGTTTCCTTAATTAGCTGAGAATACATGTATCAGTTTCCATTTCCTATTGCCCTAGAATAACCAGTGATATCCTATTATAAGAAAGGAAAGGTTAGACCTTGAAACAGGCTAAAATCCATAGTATTACAAGTTATATATTTTTTATTTTGATACCACTAGATTCTTTAAAGAAATAGGGAGAAAAATATAGTTGATATTTTTATACTATCAAATAAGGTCTCTCATACCACTATGCATATTTTTAATTGAAAACTGTTTTTAATATACTTAGTAAAATTCTGCTTAAATAATGAGAAAGCAGTTTTTTTCCCACCAGACAAAATAATGGACTTAGAACTTCAATCTTTAAAACATATCCAAGTATTTATATATCTGCAACTGAAGAAAAATGTTTTCACAACACTAACAAAAATTTAAATGTCTGCTTTATTTTTATATTACTGTAACATTTCAGGTGTCTCTTAAAAGACAATTTAAGCTGCCAGCTTATAAAAATATTGACTGTCTCCAGCCAAATTTTTAGGTAACTTAGTGTTATGCATCATTTACTAAAAGTTGACAACTAGATATTTACCTGTTTATCTTTTGGGCATGTCCTTTTTTTATAGCTTAATTTATTTACAAAAAAATTAGAAAGTGTTATCAAGTGAAAAGTTAGCATTTTTATTTGAAATACAAATTCTTTAAATCAGTCAATCTTAATTTAAAGTCAAAAGAAAGAATTCATTAGAATCACATTTTTGTATCACTCGTTATTTAGGGTACTCACTTTACTCATTTATTAAACATTCTAGAATATCCATGAGGAGCTAATCATTATGTTAGAAGGTAGGTTTACAGAGATAACAAGAAATAGTTTTTTTCTTAAATAGTTGAGAATTAACTACAGTTACATTGTATTATAAGCATGTAATAAGTAATTATAGAGGATGTTGTGAGAGAAGAGAGAAGGATTTAGTGAGGTTTGGGTATACATTTAAGAACACACTTATAAGAAAAGGTGACATGATCTGATATTTGAAAGCTAAGTACAACTATTTGTGTTACGGTTAAAGGCTGAATTCAAGTTAATCTTTCCCTTATAGAAGAGGTATTTACACATACGTTTTGTTTAGATATGGGTCTCCTTCCTTTAGAGTCTCCTCTTGAATAGTCTTCCTGCTTACCTTTGATCATAAAATTACTGAATTGCAAAGATGACAGGTGTTTTATCCATCCTTTATCTAAGTAGCTCTCAAATTTTGGTGTGTGTGAGGATTATCTGGATGAATTCTTAAAACTTACATTGCTGGACACCACCCAAAGTTTCTGATTCAGTAGGTGTGGGGTGGAAATAGACAATTTTAATTTTAAACAAGTTTCCAGGTGATGCTGATGTTATTGGTCTAAGTCAGTTTGGGCAGCTATAATAAAAATGACATTGGGTGCCTTGTACATAACAGAAATTTATTTCTCACAGTTCTGGAAGTTGGGGTCTGAAATAGGGTGCCAGCAGGGTCGAGTTCTTGCTAAGGGTCCTGTTCCTGGTTTATACACAGCCATCGTCTTGCTGTGTCCTCACATGGTGCGAAAAGAACTAGCTGGCTTTCTGGCATTTTCTTATAAGGACATTGATCCCACCTGTGAGGGCTCCTTCTCCTGACCTAATTACCTTCCATAGACCTCACCTCACCAAATACCATTACATTGGGATTAGGGTTTCAATATATACATTTGGGGAGACACATTTAGTCCATAACATGGACCATACTTGGATGATTATCAGAATAAATTGGGAATGTGGTAAAATCTAGACTTTCGGAGTCCACTCAGAGAGATTCAGATTTATTTGGATAGAAACAAATCTGTATGTTTATATGTCTCCCCAGTTGATTCTGATTATCAGTGAGGTTTTGAATCCACTGGCATTGTCCAGTCCTCTCATTTCACACATGATAAAACTGAGATGTAGAAAAGGTATGAGAATTGATCAAAAATATGCAACCGGCAAAGAGCAGAGCGATCTTTTTCCCATTATACCTAGTTTTATCCCTTCAAGAAACCATAGTGACAGTTCATGCTCTACTGAATCGAGTCAATACTTTTATCCTAACATTCAATGTTTTCCCGAATCTATTTTTTGCGAACGGTTGTCCCAGTAATTAGTCTTGAATACAATTAGGCTATCCCCAGTTCAATTAACAAGAAAAAAGTATCTGCTATATTCTATGTGGGATAGGTAGATTCAGGTTAGAAGAAAACTCAGTCCACTCTTTCAAGGAACTTCCAGACAAGCAGCAAATATTACATCCTCACACATGCACAAGAATATACCCACATACAATGTAATAAAAGACAGATTTATAGTCAGTGTTATTGAAAAAGTACAGAATAGCAGAGGAGCTTCAGCATTATGAATATTTCTATGATCTGTTTGCCAGATGCTGTACAAACGTCTTAGGGATTAGAAGAGCATCAAGTCTTTATTTTCTTTTCTACCTAAGGAAAGCATCATATAAAATAAAACGCAACTGACTCTATAATGTAACATAATTAAATCTATAAAAAGGACATGAACAAAATTCTATCAGAGGATAGAAATGGGAGTGACTAATTCAGTTGAATATGTTAAAATGTTTGCTGAAAGGGTGATTGAAAGGCATTTACACATTTGTAAGTGTGTTTTGTTTAGTTTTGAATATGCTTCATCTAGTCTCTCCTCTTATTTTACCAGATAAAGGAAGGGCAGAGCAAAAGCACCTATAGCCTACAAAGATAAACCTGCAGCATGGACATCTACAGATATAGTTAATAGACTAATATAGGCTAGAACACAAAGCATGTGGAATCAAAATAGTATTCATGAAGGTGATTTTGACCTGGGCTTTGTAGGAGGCATAGAAGTTGGTAAATAATGTTAACTTTTGAACACATTATTCATTATATTAATTCTTTTTAAAATTCTTTCTCCTTTATTTTTTAATAACAAAAATCGTACCCATTCTCCAGGTTCAAATTAAAGTCCTTAAAAGTTGCATGTTAGAGTTTCTTACCTTGCCTGAACATTACAGTGGTCTCTGGTGTTTAAAAAAGTACAGAAACCCTGCCCCAATTTGGCAGATTTTGATTTTGGAGATTTTATTCAAGATGCCCCAAACCAGAGGTTTCTAATTGGTGGTTTATCACAGCTCATTCTGATCTAGCAAATACCAAAACCTAGGATAAGTTAAATATATAATTGTTGAATGTTTATCTGCAACCTAAATGCCTAAATTCTCTTCACAAATTTCATTTCCTTAATACCAGGAATATAGTTTTAATGACTACACTTACTCTTCAATCCTGGTAGTTCGAATCAGAAAAGAATTTCCTACATAAACGCCTTTGGAGATAAGGAAACCCCAATCTTTCCACTTATCTGCTCATGTCCACACTCATGCTTCCATCAAGAAATGCCATCCTGGGCACTGGAGGTGAAAAAACACACCAAGACACTGTACTTGTTTGGACTGTTAACAGCAAGAACAAAAATACATTCTAACTGCACACATGATTTTTAAGTCAATTATTCATATATAGCTCTAAGATGAAATTTAACTCAGCCAAATTGAACTAAATTGTTCTAATTTCCTACATGTTACAGAAAACATCAGGAATTCACAATGTCTACTTGAAGCTTATCCAATATTGAAGAATTAGTCATCGTTGAGTGTTGCTGCTGTTCTAAGTTTTGTGCTTTTGATAGTCACGAAGTCATAGAGCTTTGTGTAGGTGGATAATGTGGTTAGAGAAGTTGATGACTTGTTTTTCTTTGATCCTTTAGTAAGCCTTTTTAATGAATAAGGGTAGAATTATTTGTATGCACTCACATACCATAATGAATTCATCTTTTCAAAATATAAAACATTTTTATCTCTGAGACATAATGTTCTGAAGAGTGAAATCCCTTAGCTATCTATTTAATTAGAGGATACTGGATTAGGACTTTACTATTAGTCATTCTATTAGCTCAATACTCAAGCACACTGCAGATATGACTAAGAAGATTGTGTTTCCTCATGGACAAAACATGTGACCCTGGAGGGAAAAGCAAAAGATATTCTTAATTTTATGACATTTGAAAATATTTTATAATTAACTTCTTGTGAGGGCTGGAGATACAATAGTCCCCACACTTCCAATCCTTTAATGAGAGGAAATTTGAGCATGGATAATACACACAGGGCTAATATTTGGGGATTCTGCTAAAAACAATACAGTATGAAATGCCATTCCAAACTATAGTGTTTATAAGCTATACCTTGTGTGAAAATCATTTTCCCTCTGTTGATAGTGTGTACCTCTTCATTTTATTATGTGGAAAGCTTATAGCATGTATATGAGATATTGTATTTCAATGCCATGTGTTTAAATGTGATTGAATATGCTATTTAAATTTTAAAATTAGCATAGGTAAAAATTTATGGGACCTAAGATGTTTTATAGAGTAGTAATAGTAGGCAACATTGTTACATGTAAACTTGGAATGCTACTTGATATGTGTGTGATGATGAAGATTGAAAGATAATGAGAATCTTACTAAAACTCAACTCAGGTAATTTATTAGAAATAGCTAATTTGATTCTCACCACTACTCTAAAGTAAAAATTATTGTTATCTCTATCTTACAAGTGAAGACCTTGTAATAGAGTGTGTAAGTAATACACCCATAGTCAAGTAAATGTCAGAACTGATATAAGAACCTAAGCCATAAACTCCAGGGTATCTGATCTTAATCACCATACAACACTAAAAGAATGTTCATATATAACTTTCAACATTATGATTCACAGTGGGATTAATAAAGACTCATGTTAAGATGAAAACGTAAAATCTGCAGCTATTTAGTGTTGCACAAATTATTTTAATGCTTTGTGTTAGTAGGTACTCTGTTTTATTAGAAAGTTAATTTGCTGAGGTAGAAAAATAAAGGTTTTAGAAATAAAATATATTACCTCTGAATTTTGAATATAGTGGAAAGAACATTGAACATAGAATCAGGAATTCTGAACTCCAGCGCGCTCTATCTTTGGCTAGACCTGTGGCTCTCTAACTGTGCACCAAAGCCTCTGGGACATGGCAGTAAACTCACAGGAGACAGCTAGTGAAGTATTCAAATATTTTCTGAAGGTAACACTTGACATTCATTGGATACTGCACACACTAGTAGCTCATAGTAGTCCACAGTTTTACATTAGTTCACATTACAACTTCTATAATTATATCACATTTTTTGTGAGGCTGAGTTTTCAACAGTTGCTGTGATAAAAAGCAAATAGTATGTGAAAATCAACATGGAACAGGAAATGAGGGTGGCAGTATACAACATTTCCAAGGCTTGGCAAATCATGCAATGCCTAGCAGGAGCATGGATCCTGTTAATAAGTGATTGTGGTTAAGAATGGTGTAAAGATACTATTTTTTTCCTCTCAATTTACATGTATCATTTAAGTAGCTATTAAATTGTAGGATATAAATAGTTTTTAATAAATTTAATTAAAAATATTGTTTGGTGTAAATGACGAGTTGATGGGTGCTGACGAGTTGATGGGTGCAGCACACCAACATGGCACAGGTACACATATGTAACAAGCCTGCACGTTATGCACATGTACCCTAGAACTTAAAGTATAATAATAATAAAATAAAATAAAAATATTGTTTGGATGTAACTACTTAATAAGGGAACTTATAAGCACTTCTTTTGTACTATGAGCACCATGAAAAAGCTACTGAGAACCTAAGGGACCTGTGAACTGAGAAAGTTTAGGAACCTCTGGAGTGGAAGTTTGTTTCTTGCTATATTGAAGCATTTTTTTTTTTTTTTTTCTTCTTGGCTTCATTTTCTTACCTGAGAAATGAAAGAGCCAGAGGTGGTGATCTTAAATTCTAGTGTAACTTTAATAGTCAATGATTTTATGATGAGGCAGAGGGTAATGTAGGTGACTTTGACAATTTCATATAACCTATAGTATATAAACACTACCTTAAACTGGGAAAAACACAGAATGTAGCTGTTCTACTTAATTATTTTCAAACGTATTTTAAAATAAATCTTTAAAACAAATTAACTGTTAGATATAAATGAGTTAATCATTTAAAAATATATCTCATCTTTCTCTTTATGGAGCACGTGGATTTTGTGTTTGTTTTGCTTCCTTTTGTTTTTGGCACGCAGGTGTTTTCTCCACTTGCTAATGCGTTGAATTAGAAAATTCCCAGAGTAAATGAAAATCAGTACTTTGTAAACGTCTGAAAATCTAGAGTGTCTGAACTACCTAAGAAAATATTGTTGCATGAAAATTTCAAATACAAAACAAGTAGCCCACTGTTTTCAATAAAAATTCTGGCTAATAACCACACTACAACTGCATTCTTCTTGATTGCCAACTTACACAGGAACACGCCCATTTAAGAATCCTTTGAATATGTGAGTATAAAAATACTTGTTACATGAACAAATAATAGGCTCTAATTAGGCATCTATCAAATAATTGCTGTTTGATTTTTTAAATTGAGATACAAAACATTTGTGTTTGCTTGGTTGGTATGTTCGTGGCTAAAAATATGGGACCAAACTAGGTATTATGCTACACCCAGATGATTAACACATTTGATTTTATTTGCAATACCTGAAGGAATGAAAATTTAAAAATATTTTTGAGATATTTGTATCATTGGGCTAGTGAATTTAGAAATAGAAAAATCAATCTTCCATTTTGAACAGCTGTATAATGGCAGAATGTCCCTGTGAATGGATTGTGAGCTGTTACATAGTATATGTATATGCTTAATGTGTGTTTATTGAATTAAACCAAACAAAAACAACAAAACCCCAAATTCCCAAACATCAGTCCAATTTTGTAGTAACATGCATGCATGGAAACAAGTGATTCAATTTCTTTCTTAGTCATATGGCAATAGATATGATTCATAGTTGATTCATCTGAATAAAGTTGTAGACTATTTAGACAAATATACCAGTTTATTTCCCTTTTTTAAACAGTAATAAAGACTTCCTTTAAGTAGCAATGAGAATACTTGATGCTTTAAAATTAAAATAAAGACTTGTACATCTATAAAACTTAGAGATCATCTTAATATTTTCAAACAAAATTTAGATGATTTATACATCCTTGGGTGAATCACAATGAAGTTATAGACCTGGAGAAAAATCAGCAGTTGTTATTTTGTACAAACAAACTGAGGTGGTGGTAACAGTTCTACATATTTTTGTGAGCAGTCTATTCAGGTGTTTGTATACGTTTGTTCAAATACTATAACTATAAATTTATTGGATTAAGTATATCAATTACTTGTTGCTGTAACACATTACCATACACTTAGTGGCTTAAATTAGGTAAATTGATTATCTTATAGTTCTGAAGGTCAGAATTATCACTGGGCTACAAACAAGGTATCAGCAGGGCAGTGTTTCTTCTGTGGTTCTAGGTTAGAATGTTTCTTTGCCTTTTCTAGCTTCTAGAGGTGATCCTCATTTCTTGACTTGTGGCCCTCTTCCCTCTTAAAAGTGAACAGTCACTCCAACCTTGACTTCAGTAGTCACACCTACTCTGAACCTTCTGCCTCCTTTCTTCCTCTATAAGTATTAGTGTGATTATGGAGGAAGTAATCGTGATTGTGTTGGTTCCACCTAGATTTTCAGAGTTCCTTTATCCCTGTAAGGTAACATCTTTGGAGGACATTCTTCTGCTTACCCCATTAAGGTACGCACCTTGCTGCATGTAATAAAGGATTTTAGGAGGCTGTATAAATATTTTATGAAGGCTCTACATTTAGTAGATTAACTCTCCTTATTTGACATGCAGAATTCAGGTTTCCATGTCATAGAATAATTATAAATCATACAGTAATTGGGTCTTACCATAAATTTCTTTCGATGCAGTTAAAAGTCACAGTCGGAAAAATGAAATGAGACTTGAAAAAGAGTTGCTAAAATTTGAAAATAATTTTTTAAATCTAAAGTTTGTATTAAACCAAGGAGATGACTTTGAAGAGTTTGTATGGGCCAGATGATGGTCTCTTGTGGGCTAAAATGTTATTAAATTTGGATTTTTTTTCTAAGTATAACGAGAATATGTTAGAAGAGTCATAGGAACAGAATAATGACTATAAACTCAACGTTTCCTGCTACTGACTCCCTCTCTCCTTGTTCTCCATCAGGGGACCTATCACTCAATTTCCTATTTATTTATTTTATGGCCTATCATCCAATATGGAATATGTACAGAATATATGGAATTTTCATATTGCTTATCACTGTATCCTAATACCTAGAACCCTGCTGACACGCAAATTTGGTTTTAGAAAGTTGTTTTCTGAAGGTGTGAGTGGGTAGGATTTATTGGTTGATAGGCTTGAGGAGAAGAGACAAAAAGGAAGTGTTTGAAGTAACAGAACTTTTGTTTTGAAAGTGCAGAGAAAATGGTGCAGTATATCACAGCTCAAGAAAATAATAAAGTCATAAATTGTTTGAAGACAAAGAAAAAAATGAGTTAAAAAATCTAGGATTAAGATAGCACTGAGATGTCCAAGGGGGGAAACGTTCTGTAGCAATTTGGGGAGGAGTAACTCTTAGAGCAAATCTTATTCCCACAGAACAGCAGGCACGTGTGATTTAATAGGTGTGTTGCCAAAGAAAAATCATCGAGCTGACATGACCTCACAGGATCCTGCTTTCATCCCTTTCTTGGCCTTGGTACTTTTTCAGGTTTTCATTTTAATCTGTATTAATTCTTTTTTAGCATGTCCTCATAGATAGTTTTTATCATTATGACAATGATTTTATCATTGTCATTGTATACATCAAGAATTTTATATTCTTTTTAAGACATTCTAGCTTATTGTATATATAGTCGTGTGCTTCAAAACATCTTTGTCAACAGTGGACAGCATATACAACAGTGGTCCCATAAGAGTATAATAGAGCTGAAAAATTCCTATCGTGTGATGTAGCCACTGTAATATTGTATTGCAATGCATTGTTCAAGTGTTTGTGGTGATGCTGGTGTAAACAAACCTGCACTGCCAGTCATGTAGCACCTACAATTATGTACAGTATATACTGCTTGATAATAATAAACAATTATGTTATTGGTCTTCGTATTTATCATACTATAATTTTTATCATTTTAGAGTGTACTCTTTCTACTTATTAAAAGAAAATAACTGTTAAGCAGCCTCAGGCAGATCCTTCAGGGGGTATACCAGAAGAGGGCATTGTTATCGTAGGAGATGACAGCTCCGTGTGTGTTGTTGACACTGAACACCTTCCCGTGGGACAAGATGTGAAGGTGAAGACAGTGATATTGATCATCTTGACCCTGTGTAGGTGTAGGCCGATATGTGTGTTTGTGTCCTAGTTTTTTTTTTTTTTTTTTTACAGTACAAAACGTTAAAAAATTAAATAGAAAAATCTCATAAGAATATAAAGAAAACATTTTTGTACAACCGGAATATTTGTTTTCTAAGCTAAGTATTACAACAAGAGTCAAAATATCAGAAAATTTAAGGTTATAAAGTAAGAAGGTTACATTAAGTTAAGGTTAATTATTGAAGAAAGAAAAACATTTTTTGTATATGTAGTGTGGCTTACCTGAAGAGTGTTTATAAAGTCTACAGTAGGGTACAGTAATGTCCCAGGCTTTCACGTTCACTCCCACTCACTCACTGACTCACCGACTCACCCAGAGTAATGCTGAGTTTTACAATCACCATTTATAGTAAGTGTTCTATACAAGTGTACCATTTTTAATCTCTTATAATTTATTTTTACTTTACCTTTTCTATGTTTATATACACAAATGCCATTGTGTTACAAATACCCTCAGTATTCAGTACAGTAACTTGCTGTGCGGGTTTGTGGCTTAGGAGCAATAGGCTATGCCATGTAGCCTTGATGTGTAGCAGGCTGTACCATCTAGGTTTGTAGAAGTACACTTTATGTTGTTCACACGATGATGAAATCACATAACGACATATTTCTTAGCATGTATCCATGTCATTAAGAAACACAAGACTGCATTTGAATTTTTAGCATTTTTTTAAACAATTTTCTGCTTGCACTTAAAACTTGTATTTTATCTTTTATTGTTCTAGAAAAAGCAAACAGTATGTAGGTATGTGGTAAGCATCTGAGGGGACTATCTGAGGAACTGCCATGCCCTGAAAAACAGTGGTTTATATTTGGCCCCTCCCATTCCCATTACTACCAGTTGACTTTGTGTCATTGTCCTAGCCTCCTAGTCTGAGTAACAATAAATATAAGTTATCATGACAACATTTTATTTCTGTTTTTCATATTTTCTATTGTAAATAATATTAGTGTTATGATTAATTATGTTTCTCCCCAAATTCAAATGTTGAAGCCCCAGTGCCCAGTGTCACTATATTAAAAGATAGGGTCTTTAAGGAGATAATTAAAGTTAAATGAGGTCATAAGAGTGGGCCCTAATCCAATATAACCGATGACCTAGAAAGGGACACCAAAGATACATATGCACGGAACAAAGACTACGTCAGTGAGAAGGTGGCCACCGGCAAGCCAAGGAGAGAGGCCTCAGGAGAAAACAAACTTGCAGACACATTAATCTCAGACTTCTAGCCACTAGAACTGTGAGAAAATAAATATCTGCCGTTTAAGCCACCCAGTCTGTGGTGTTTTGTTAAGGGAGCCCTAGTAGACTAAAATACTGGGTTTCCAAACTATCACTGCTGTCCATCAGGCTTGCTATGACACACATAGCTTCCTCTCCTTACCCAATGGGCATAACGAGACTCATGGTTGCACCTCACCAAGAGGCATAGTGAGCCTGAAGGAGGACAGGAACGGTCATTGGGCAGCACTAGTAATGTGTACCACATGCTCAGCTGTTGGTTGTTTTTTTAATGAATTACATTGATTTCTCCTCCTCTTCATATCACTTCTCTAAGACTTTGTGCTGTCCTTGACTTGCACCCACATTTGATTCCACTTTTCTTACTTCTAGAATGTAAATTGTTCATAATTCGCTATTCATTACCACTGTTATATAGGTGACCTGCTCTAGGAAGCCTATTGAATTTCTCATTACAAAAATGTTCATATACAGGAGATTAAAATTGCAATTTCTGTAAGAAGAAGTCATGAATTAGTTTAATAAATAGATATTTTAATTATTAATTTAATGGCTAGCTTCACATAGAATTTATGTGATATATGTGTAACATATACATGTCATATAAAAACATATATATTTCTTTGCTCTGACAGCTAAGAAGGGCTAAAAGAAATAACACTTGAGTAGCTACAAATATACCTCATGCCCATAACTTGGTTTCTAATACAATTTTCCAGTAAAAGGAACCAAGGTTCTTTAGAGAAAGAGCTAGGACTGGGACAGAGAATATACAAGATGATCCTGTAGCAACTTACACTGCCAGAAAGTCAGGAAGTCTCCCCAGTCCCTCACAAAAAAAAAAAAAAAAAAAAAAAAACAGAAAAAAACCCACAATGGTGGAGATATGTCAAAGGAACACAGGAGTCAAGTAAAAGAGCTATCAACACTGGAGCACTGTGAGCAGCAAAATAAGTAAAGTCATATTGGGTTATACCCAGGGAATGAAATGAATAACTACGAGTTAATAATGATGGAAATAAATCGTTGAATACATTAATACATAGAGAAGAAGAGAAACACCTATTCAGAAGAATTTCAAAAATAAATTGTTTATATACTCCACACTAAAGGAGGGGGAGCATAAGTTACCACTCCTTAAGGGTGGAGTGTGCATAATGACTTTATTATAAAGAGTAAAACATGGGAAAGAGGAAAAAGTAGTGACTGTGTGGTGGAGAAATCAGAAAAGCAGCAAGACTTCAGGCAATGATGTGATCAAGGTCATCATCAACAGTTACAAATTGTATTGATAGTGTGTAACCTTGACATAATTTGATAAAAATGGTACTCTGCCTCTGTGATCTTCCTCCAGTAAATCCACAACCCTAATCTAATCATGAAAAGGCATGATTTCTATGGAAGGGACATCCTGCAATGTATCTGACCAGTACTCCTCAAATCTATCAAGGTCATCAAAAATAAGGGAAGTCTGAGAAACTGTCACAGCCAAGAGGAGCTTAAGAAGACATGACAACTAAATGTGATGTAGTATCCTGAATGGGATCCTCAGATAGAAAAAGGACATTAGGTAAATGTTAAAGAATTAAATAAATTACAGACTTCAGTTAATAATGTGTCAATACCAGTTTATTAATTGTAACAAAAGTACTATACTAATATAAGACATTTAAAATAGGAGAAGCTGTACTTTGTGTACTGTCTGCTCAAGTTTTCTTTTTTTCGAAAACTGTACTTTAAAAAGTACATTTGTAATAGAAAGTGATTGGGAGAAAAAAATCTGAATTACTGATTACCTCCTTTGAAAGGCACTTTTGTTAATCTTAGCTCAGGAAAACATCTGCCTATCTGAAGTGAATAACAATCATCTTGAATATTGCTAGAGGAGACACTTATGTTGGAAAACAAAACTCCATGTATTCAAAGCTTTATAACTTTTTTCTCTTACCATACAGCATACTGATGTAAGGATGAGTGAAATAATTTAATCGTGTTTAATGTTAGAATGATTTTTAATTGCCTCCATATGTAAGAATCTTTTTTCTTCTAATGCTGATTTAGCAAACTTTAAGATGAATGTGGTGCATACTGCCAAGGTACATGCACATTTTTTAGATGTCTGGTCTTAATTTGACAGTCTTTTGAACTTTAGTGTATTCTATGCACCATCAGCTGACATCATAATTTTAGGGAACTGATATTAGGATTGGCAATGTTTCTACTATATATTACTGATAAAAAATAAATCATGACTAGGGACAAATGAATTCTCTGGGGCTATTCATAAGGTAGTTGTATAAATCAAAGAGGAGAACAAAAACACCTGGGTAAATTAATTTAGTAGCAGTATCTACTAATTTTGAATATCAGCCAAACATTCCTCAATGCTTTTCAGAACAGCAATTCCATGTGACTTAATAGGTGTTCTGACAAAAATGGTGGTCATTTGAGTTTTGAGAAAATCTAGGTTTAGCTA
Source organism: Piliocolobus tephrosceles (assembly GCF_002776525.5). Lineage (NCBI taxonomy): Eukaryota > Metazoa > Chordata > Mammalia > Primates > Cercopithecidae > Piliocolobus > Piliocolobus tephrosceles. Next base: position 97,965,483 of record NC_045438.1, on the reverse strand, counting down.
AATTAAATGAGAGAGAGATACTTCTAAGACTTCTCATAATATACTAATACATTTGGTGATTCCTCAAGTTCATAAAATTTCCTAATCTTTTGATCACAAATTTATTTTCAAAGAAAACTTGTATTTTCCTAAGAAAAAGTTCCTATTTAACTGTACCTTGGAGACCTTGGTCTAGATAAATGTTTCTCAGAGTCTAGTCTCACTATCAGCATCACCTGGGGAATTGTAAGAAACGTAAATTATTGTACTCTACCCTAGATCACCTCAATCAGAAACTGTCAGGTTGGGGGCCAGAAATCTGTGTTTTAGCAAGCCTTTCAGTTGCTTCTGAGGCATGATAAAACTAGAGCACTATTAATCTAGAAGCTCCTCGCATCTTGAACTTAGAGACCAATGTTGTTGATTTCTTAATACCTTTACTACAGTTTTTTTTCTTCTTTAAGGAAATTGGCTAAAAGTCATTACTTTATCTTGACCTTCAAAAGAGCTATATATAAGTTTTTAGTATTCAGAATTAAATCAATGGGATATATTGCTTAAATTATCTGAGATGAAGCAAAATAGCTCTTTGACTCTTAGAGTACCTGACTTCTGTTTAATGTGGAATGAATAAGAAGGTCCTATTTCTTTGGTAGGACAGGAGAGTAGGATGACTTTATAGAAAAAAGATACATAAGATACATGAATATTTTGTTGTAGACTATGAGAAACAGTTTTATTTTAAGGCCTCAATCTACTTAATGAATATAAAGAATGTTTAATAGATTGGCATGTAAAGTCTGCATAATTAGGGACAACATGTAGAGTACTTAATATCATAAACCCTACAGGTCCAGACTGCTTGGGTTTGAACCCCAGCTCTATCTTGGGCATGTTATGTATTCTCTCTACTTCAGTTTCCTGTCTGTGAAATGCAGATAATAATCATACCTACCTCATAGACTCTTATATAAAGTTAAAATTAAAGCATTAATATTTTTAAGCGCTTAAAACTTCGGGTAAATTCACTATAAATGTTAATAAAAGCTGAATGTGAATAATAATTGATTGTAGCCTTATATATGTGATCACAAGGGTTTTGTTTGACAGTAAAATATTAAAATCTTTATTGTATTTCAATGTGTATTATACTAAAAATGATTGAAGAAGCAATAAAATTGCATGTTATAATATGGGTGCCTCATTCATTCACTCTACAAATTCATATTAAATGATTCCTATTTAAAAATAAAATTTCTTGATCTCAAAATGATTAAGATTGGTCTGATTTTAAAAATGTTTTGCTAATTGATTCTGAACTTAATACAATGAATTTCTTTTATGTATGTTTATTATATAATTTGATTTACTATTTTTCTCTTACTTCATAGGTAGGTTGTTTAATTTGTTTAATTATGTGTTTCCACATTCACTGATCAGAGAAGGCTATTGATTTTTAACAAATAGAATTGAAAATATATGAGGCAGAAAAATTAGGAGTTATAATTTAAGAATAAGTATATTTTAAAAATAATTATTTGAGAAAAGACATATTCTTGGTCAGAAGCTAAACTTTTTTTTTTTCCTTCAACTTTTCTTTTAGGTTCTGGGGTACATGTGCAGGATGTACAGGTTTGTTACATAGGTAAACACGTGTCGTGGTGGTTTGCTGCACAGATCAACCCATCACCTAGGTATTAAGCCCAGCATCCATTAGCTATTTTCTTGATGCTTTCTCTGCCCTTCCACCCACACTCAACAGGCTCCAGTGTGTGTTGTTTCTCTCATGTGTCCCTGTGTTCTCATCGTTTGGCTCCCACTTATACATGAGAACATGTGATAATTGATTTTCTCTTCTTGCATTAGTTTACTGAGGATAACAGCTTCCAGCCTCATCCATGTTCCTGCGAAGGACATGATCTTGTTCCTTTTTATAACTGCATAGTGTTCCATGGTGTATATGCACCACATATTCTTTATCCAGTCTATGACTGATAGGCATTTGGGTTGATTCCATGTTTTTGCTATAGTGAATAGTGCTGCAATGAACATACACATGCATGTATATAATAGAATGATTTATATTCCTTTGGGTATATACCCAGTAATGGGATTGCTAAGTCAAATGGTATTTCTCCCTCTAGATATTTGAGGAATTGCCACACCATCTTCCACACTGGTTGAACTAATTTACACTCCCACCGACAGTGTAAAAGTGTTCCTTTTTCTCTGCAACATTGCTAACATCTGTTGTTTCTTGTGTTTTTAATAATTGCCATTCTGACTGGCATGAGATGGTATCTTCTTGTGGTTTTGATTTGCACTTCTCTAATGATCAGTGATGTTGAGCTTTTTCATATGTCTGTTGGCTGCATGAATGTCTTCTTTTGAGAAGTGTTTGTTCTTGTCCTTTGCTCACTTTTTAGTGGGGTTGTTTTTTCTTGTAAATTGGTTTAAGTTTCTTGTCGACTCTGAATATTAGACCTTTGTCAGATGGATAGATTGCAAATTTTTTCTCTCATTTTGTAGGTTTTCTGTTCACTCTGATGACAGTTTCTTTGGCTGTGCAGAATCTATTTGGTTAAATTAGATCCCATTTGTCAGTTTTGGCTTTTGTTGCAATTGCTTTTGGCATTTTTGTCATGAAATCTTTGTCCATGCCTATGTCCTGAATGGTGTTGCCTAGGTTTTCTTCTAGGGTTTCTATAGTTTTGGGTTTTGCATTTAAGTCTTTAATCAGTCTTGAGTTGATTTTTATAAAAGGTGTAAGGAAGGGTCTAATTTCAATTTTATGCAATATGGCTAGCCAGTTCTCCCAGCAGCATTTATTAAATAGAGAATCCTTTTCCCATTGCTTGTTTTTGTCATGTTTGTCAAATATCAGATGGTTGTAGGTATGTGGTCTTATTACTGCGTTCTCTATTCTGTTCCATTGGTCTATGTGTCTGTTTTTGTACCAGTACCATGCTGTTTTGGTTACTGTAGCCTTGTAGTATAGTTTGAAGTTGGATAGTGTGATGCCTCCAGAGAAGGTAAACTTTAAAAGGCATTTGAAGACATAAAGCTAGTTAACTAATGTAAACTTCATTTAAAAAGTGTTTATGCATCCCAAATTTAGTTATTAGTTAATAATTTATTGGAATCTCTTTTAAGAGCAGAACTAAAATAGTCTTAAGGTGAAGCTCAAAGCTTCTCATAGTGAGACTACATCTCTACAGCTTTTTTTTTTTTTTTTTTTTTTTAATTACCTAGGTATGGTGATGTGTGCTCATAGTCCCAGCTATTAGGGATGCTGAGGTGAGAGAATCGCTTGAGCCCAGGGTATTGAGGCTGCAGTGAGCCATGGTTGTGCCACTACACTCCAGTCTGGGTGACAGAGTGAGATTCTGTCTCAAAATAAATGAATGAATAAATAAATAAATAATAAAAATGTTAAGAAATTTAAAAAATAAAATTTAAAACAGATAAAGCTCAAATAATGAAGTAAGCATAAAACAGAATTCATATATACTTTTAATTTAATTTTGGCATTTTATTAGGTTATATACTTGAATATAAAAATTTACAAATATGTGCACTACATTTATATTCAGTGACAAACTTATTTACTCAATGAATAATTAAATTTGAGCTACACAGCTATAAAACCAAAGACCACATAAAATACAGTCCCTTTAAATTTCTATTTTTATTTTTGAATCTTGACTAAAAACTTATTGTTTCCACACTGGCTAGAACAATCAGTCTGTTTACATAAATTATTCTGAGTATTCTGTATTTTTTGTTCCATGACAATGAACATTCCTTTATTTTTTATTAAAGTTTTCTCTTCTAGACACATAGTCCCTTCTTCCCTGACACCCCACTACCCATAAGTAGCATGTGTCCTATTTTTTAAAACACTTGGTAACAGTTACTGTTTGCATAATTTACTTGGGGTTTGTATCTTTATTGGTGGATATAAAAGTGATTTGTGGGTGTTTTTTCCAGTTTTAACTTTTGTGCATGGATTTCTTTTAAACTCTTTGCCTTTTGTGACTATGTCTCCAGAGTTCTATGTTAACTCTTCATTTCTGAATACTGCATTCTCATTGATCTCTTTTTTTCAAAATCTAATAATGACCATTCCTTGAAATACTGTCTTGCAGTGTTACTTAATTGTTTCGGGTATATATGCCTCATCTTCAAATGAGTTGTTAGGCCCTAGGAAGGCAGAGAGTCATGCTATACAAGTAGTCTGTGCCAGTACATTTTGTGGATGAATAAAGTACATTCAAACACTTTTTGAATGACAGATGAAAGATTAAAAACGACTTTCTGGAGACAACATATTTTTGCTTACTTAAACAAGTGTTGTCTAATGTCTACTATATGAGTTAAGTGCTTTACAGATATTAGCTCATTTGATTTTCAAAATTAATCATCTCTATGGTTGGAATTCTAATTTCCAATTCACTACTTATGTAATCTAGGGTAAGTTACTCTTCAGAGTTTCAGTATTCTCATTTGTAATATGATGATAAAGATAGTTTTCCCAAAGTATTTTCTGAAGATTGAATAATATACCATTTGTAAAGTTCCTGGTACATAGTAATCATTTTTTATCTACATTATAGATTTTCCTAGAAATCACTGTGAGTGACCATTGAATGTATTTTTTTCTATAGATTCGAGGGGTACCTGTGCAGGTTTGTTACATGGATATATTGCCTACTGGTGGTGCTTGGGCTTCTAGTGTATCCATCCTCCTTGTAATGAACAATGTATCCAATAGGTAGTTTTTCAGCCCTCACCTCTCTCCTACCTTCTCCACTTTTGGAGTCCCCAGTGTCTATTTTTCTCTATGTTTGCCCATGTGTAATCATTGTTTAGCACCCACTTATAAGTGATAACATACAATATTGACTTTTCTACTTCTGAGTTATTTCACCTAGGATAATGGCCTCCAGTTCCATCCATGTTGCTGCAAAAGACATGATTTCATTCTTTTTGATGGCTGTGTAGTATTACATGGTGTATATGTACCACATTTTCTTTATATCTAGCCATCTGTTGATGGACACAGATTGATTCCATGCCTTTGCTACTGTGAATACTGCTTCGATAAACATGTGAGTGCAGGTGTCTTTTTGATATGATTTCTTTTCTTTTGGGTAGATACTCAGGAGTGGGACTGCTGGGTCAAATGTACTTTTAATACCTAAAATCTTTCATTTCTAAAAGGCCTGGAAGAATCTGCTGATTTGTGTAATGGGTTGTCAGTCAGGTTTGATTAGGGCAAGGAAGAGAACAACCTAATCTGAAAACCTTAAGTAGAAATATTGGTGGGTCAACAGGAAAGCCAAAAGTGGTCTTTCAAAGGAAATATTGCCAACAATTTTGTTTGGCGAAAGGTCTCAGCGTATAAGCACCCTACACGAGAAAGAATTAGCATGTAGAATATATCACTCCTAGAGGGCACAACCCTAGGTGACAACTAAATCAGTCACACACAGCATTTCTGCCTCTTAACTTTCCTGTCTCACATTAGTCTTCCAGAGATCTAAAGCAGCTGGAAATTTGGGAAATTAATGAAAGAAAAGTCTACACCAAAGCCTTCTGCCCTACCATAAGCTTCCAAGGGGGAGTCAACCAGAGCAGCGAATGGCAAGACTATTTAAATGAACTTTAGAATTTTATGTAGAATAGACTCTCTATTACCATGGAAAGAGACTGTAGTGACCAGAGAAGCTGTAAGTATTGTCCTAATTTTATCTAAAGGTGAGTGGAAATCTTGGGGCACATTTGCAAGGATAGTAGGAAACAACAAAATTACTTTGTTTTTTTTACCCCTTACCATATCCTACTCATTCAATAACTATTAGGTTACAATTAAATTAATTAAATCTTTATTTACAATTTCTTTTTTAGTCAGAAAATAAAGTAAATACTATTTCTTATAAGCTTGGAAATATTATAAGTGAGGCAGACTTAAAGCTGAGAGCAAGGCTCATGCCCATTACACAGAAGGAGCCCTAATTTTGAAAGCTGACATTCTTCTTTCTCTTGTACTAGGCTTATGTATATTTGTCACTACCAAATACACTCATAATGAGTTCATGCTAGAAGTGAGTAGACTGAGGGCAGTCTAACTTTTTCTAGATTAATGTGGAACACATGTTAAGAAGTCGCGGCAAAAATTCAGGAATGAGGAATAAGTACCCCAGCAAAGGTGTAGCTAATAATAAAAACAGAGGACAAAATAGATCTCAAAGATGTTTTGCAAGAAAAATTGTAGTACTCATTTACTAATTGATAAAGGATTAAGGATATCAAATAGTCCAAAATAACTTCAAAATTTCCAGGTTTCATGTGAACTGTATAATGTGAATGCTTGTTTTAGTCTATAAGGTATAATAAAATAATTTTGTTTCTATAATAACTTAATTTATATTTTCTGACCTATTATGCTTCTGGAGGGCTTTGCAATGCTAAGGGTTTGGGGGTTGGGTATTATTAGGTAATGAGGGATCTGGTTATTGGTAGCCATCTGTTGGTGCTAGCATCTGCAAAGAAACCTACCTTCCCATCTGATTTTTGCCCAGTTACTGTTACTGCCATTTCTGTCTATATGAAAGGCCACTAGGACTAATGGGGCTAACAGGCTATGTCCTACTGCTCTTAGTGGCTTAAGAAACTGCACTTTTCTGCCTCCGTGAAACACAGTAGGATGCACAAGGATGCATCAGGGCTCTATATTCATAAAATCCCTACAAGAAGCAAATGGCACACTCAAGTTAGTGTAATTCAGGGATAGTTTGCTTACACAGAAACTAATTACGAAGATGTGGGTGAATGTACAGACACCAAAAGTGATAGTACAGATACACAAAGCTAGCAGCAAACTCTAAAAGTAAGGGAAGAATTGGCTACCAGAGCCTATAAGCAAAGACAATTTAGCAGTGAAGGCTGACTTGGAAGGAGCCTCGATTATCCAAGGGATGCAGCCAACATAAAATGACTCTTCAGGAAAAATTTTAGGGGAGTCAATATCTTGACACCACTTTTTTTCCTCCATTTCGTTTTTCTGTGGTTCCCATTGGCCAAACCCCACTGGAAGCCAGTAGGAAGAGAGCAGAATGAAGAGGTGAGAAGAATGAATCTGGAGGTACAAATGTAAGATATCTGGCAAGAGCTATCAGATATGTCTGGTTACATATCACCTCTAGTAAATTATTCCCTATTGCTTTAATGCAATGATGAGTACAAGGTTTTTGTTCATTTGTTTTTACCATACTTGCTTTTTTTCTGTGCCGAACTGGGGTCAAGAACCTCTTGCTTCTCCTTGTAGGTCCGTCAGCAATATCTAATATTTCCCCTCTGGGCTTGGCATTCATTTCTTCTTAGGGACAAATAGATGTCTGTAGGTATGTGGCCTTATTTCCGGGTTCTCTATTCTGTCCTATTGGTTTATATGTCTGTTTTTGTAACATTTCCATGCTGTTTTGGTTACTGTAGCCTTGTAGTATAGCTTGACATTAGGTAATGTGATGCCTTCAGCTTTGTTCTTTTTGCTTAGGATTGCCTTGGCTATTGGGGCTATTTTTTGGTTTCATATGTATTTTAAAATAGTTTTTTTCTAGTTCTGTGAAGCATGTTGTTGGTAATTTTATAGGAGTAGCATGAGTAGCACTGGATCTGTAAATTGCTTTGAGCAATATAGCCATTTTAATGATATTGATTCTTCCTATTCAAGAACATGGGGTGTTTGTGTCTTCTCTGATTTCCTAGAGCAGTGTTTTGTAGTTATCACTGTAGAGATCTTTCACTTCCCTGGTTAGCTGTATTCCTAGGTATTTTATTCTTTCTGTGGCAAGTGTGAGTGAGATTGCTTTTCTGATTTGGCTGTCAGTTGGTTTGGTTGTTGTTGGTATAGGAATGCTAGTGATATTTGTACATTGATTTTGCATCCTGCAACTTGGCTAAAGTTGTTTATCAGCTGGAGGAGCTTTTGGGCTGAGACTATGGGATTTTCTAGCTATAGAATCATATAATCTGCAGAGATATTTTGACTTCCTCTTTTCCTATTAGGATGCTCTTTATTTCTTTCTCTTGCCTGATTGCTCTGGTGAGGATGTCAAATATTACGTTGAATAGACGTGGTGAGAGAGGGCATGCTTGTCTTGTGCTGGTCTTCAAGAGGAATGCTTCCAGCTTTTGCCCATCCAGTAAAATAATGAATGTGGGAAATATCTAAAGCATTTTCTCTCTTGCCAAACTTTCTTCACTCTCTCTCCTTATAAGGTTTTATTTCTAATTGGTTCTTATTATTGACATCTGATGATTCTTAAAAAGTAAGCAAGCATCAGTTAGTTCCAGATATATACATTATAATGACACCAGAACATGACAGAGTTGAACCAAACAAACTCAGAGTGGTGACAGAGGTGGGGACTCTAAATAGAGGATTCATGGGCAGTAGGGCCCTCAAGTCAAAACATTTGAGTACAAAAAGTCTTAAGTCTGGCATTTAAATAAGTATATGGATTCAGAGATGTACAGATGTAGATCTTGAGCTGCATACATTGGAACTGCACTGAATTTAAGCAAATATCTTATTCTTCATTCTTATTTTATACCATTCTTTGTTCCCTATAAAGACATCTTCTTTGAGTGGTTGTCAAAATCACATGTTTTCTATGTTTGGAACCCAAAGAATTATCTCAGACACCTTTTAACACTTCAGTATCCAACAGCAAAAATTAACAGAAGACTTTAGCAATCAACAGCAACAACAGAGGGGTGGGATCACTGCAAATTCAAACCCTTCAGGAATGATGGTTTGTATTATTCATTTGGGAAATAATTTAGTCCAGCTGATTTTCTGCTTGAAGGCAAAATAAATGTGGAATGGATGGTGGAAAAAAAGGAAACAATAAATATCAACTATAGCTTTGCCTTATTGCCCACTAATTATAATGTTTGTGTTTCATTGCACACCAGTAAAATGTTGATGAGAAGTGGTGCTAGCACAAATCGTCATCTCTGTTTCCTGATCTCAGCAGAAAGGCTTCAATATTTCACCATTAAATATATTTGCTGTAGGTGTTTTTAAGTAGGTCTTTAACAAATTAAGGAAGTTCCCTTTTATTCTTTATGAAAGTTTTCACAGTGAATCAGTATTAAATTTTGTCAAATATTTTTCTTTCTAAGAAAAAAAAAAAAAACAGAGATAATCATATACCTTTAAAAAATGTTTATGTGGTATACATTGAATGACTTGTTGAGTCTTGACCCAACCTTGGATTCCTGAACTAATTCTTACATGGTCATAATTTTTTTTGTTTGTTTGTTTATACTTTAAGTTCTAGGGTACATGTGCATAACGTGCAGGTTTGTTACATATGTATACTTGTGCCATGTTGGTGTGCTGTATCCATCAACTCATCAGCACCCATCAACTCGTCATTTACATCAGGTATAACTTCCAATGCAATCCCTCCCTCTTCCCCCCTCCCCATGATAGGTCCCAGTGTGTGATGTTCCCCTTCCCGAGTCCAAGTGATCTCATTGTTCAGTTCCCACCTATGAGTGAGAACATGCGGTGTTTGGTTTTCTGTTCTTGTGATAGTTTGCTAAGAATGATGGTGGTCATAATATTTTTTAAAATATCACTGCTTTTTATTTGCTAATATTTGTTGAGTATTTTAGTATTTATGTTCAAATGACAGCTAGGAAATTTTCCTTTTTAACAAAGTCTTTGTCAAGTTTTGGCATCAATGTTAAGAGAGCCTCAAACATTTTTGGGAAATGTTTGTATTTCTTTCTGTTCTCTGGAAGACATTAGGCAAGACTGATGTTATTTTTTACTTATATGAAAGAAAGAGTTATGTGGATGAATTTGCCGATAACATCATCTGGGTCTAAGGTTTTCTTGTGGGGAAGTGCTTAAGTACAGGTTCTGTTTCTTTAAACAATATTGGACTATTCAAATATTTTATTTTTTCTTGACTTGATAATTTGTATTTTTAAAGAATTTTGTCAATTTAATATAAATTTTGATGTTGGCATAGAGGTGTTTATAATATCTTCTGGTTGTCTCTTTTAACGCATGTATTATCTGCAGTAATGTACCATTTACAGTCCTGATGATTTGTGTTATCCCAATTGATCTTGTTAAAGATTTCTCAGCATTATTAATATTTTCAAATAAATAACTGACTTGACTTTTCTCTATTTATACTTGGATTCCTGCTATTACATTTATTATTGCTTTTATTATACATCTCTTTGAGTTTGATTTACTGTTCTTTTTTTAAGTGCCTAGGATGGAAAAAATAAAATTAAAACCCAGAGAATTGATGATCAACCTGAAAGCAATACATTTTCCTTTAAGCACTACTTTAGAGAAATTTCACCATTTTCAGTCGGTACTATCTTCATTATAATTCAACTCCAATTAAATTACAAATTTTACTTTTACATATTCATGTATATATAAGTCATTTATGATCATTTCCAAACATTTGGTAATTTAGTGTTTTATTGTATTTTTAATTTCTAGCTTAATTCTATTGTGTTCAGAGAATATACCATATGTAATTTCAATCTTTGAGTTTTGTCAAAACTTTGTTGATTTAGCATGTCATTAATTTTGGTTAATAATGCATGTTTGGCTGAAAGTATGTTTAATCAGTCAGTGTTAAATGCAGTGTTTTATACATATTAATTAGAGGAAATATATGAATTGTGTTGTTTAGAATTATATCCCTTTTGATTTTTGTCCTACTTGCTTAATTATCTATTAAGGAAAGTACAAAATTGTTCACACAGTGTTAGGTGTGTCTATTATTTCTTTTATTCTGTCAATTTTTTTGCTTTATGTGTTTTTCTTTTTTCTTTCTCTTTCACTCTGTTGCTCAGGTTGGAGTACAGTAGTGAGATCTCAGTTAAATGCATTCTCCACCTCCTGGATTCAGACAAATTCTCCTGCCTCAGACTCCCGTGGAGCTGTGATCACAGGCATGCAACCTCACACCTGGCTAATTTTGGTGTTTTTATTAGAGATGGGGTTTCACTATGTTGGCCAGGCTGGTCTCCAACTCCTGGCCTCAAGTAGTTCACCCACCTTGACCTCCCAAAGTGCTGAGATTACAGGTGTGTGCCACTGTGCCCAGAACTTTATATATATTTTTCAAGATATGTATGTTGCTGAGCGCACACACAGATTTAGAACTGCAGTATCTTCCTGGTGTTATTAACTAACCTCATATTGAATGTGTTATTATAAAAGGTCCATTTTTATATATAATAATGCTTCATTATTTAAAATCTTCATTGATTGCCTGGGTGAGGGGGCTCACACCTGTAATCCCAGCACTTTGGGAGGCAGAGGTGGGTGGATCACTTGAAGTCAGGAGCTCAAAACCAGCCTGACTTTTAGTCAAAACCAGGGGTTTAGTGGAAACCCCGTCTCCACTAAAAATACAAAAAAATAGCCAGGCATGGTGATGGGCTCCTGTAATCCTAGCTGCTCAGGAGAGACTGAGGCAGGAAAATCACTTGAGCCTGGTAGGAAGAGGTTGCGGTGAGCCAAGATCATGCCACTGCATTCTAGCCTGGGAGACAGAGTGAGACTCCATCTCAAAAAAAAAGAAAAGAAAAAAGAAACTTCATTAATTTGTAGAATAACCATACTAGCTTTCTTTTGGTTAGTGTGTGCATGGTATATATATTTTTCTAGTCTTTTATTTTAAACATTTCTGTGTCTTTATATTTGAGATGTATCTTTTGCATGCAGCATATAGTTTTTTTCCTGAATTAATCTAATATATGATTATTTTATGTTCAGCATTTAGTCCATTTTCATTCAACATAATTATTGATACAACTGGATTTTTATCTATCATTTTATTTTCTCTTTGACCCCCCTGTTTTATATTCTATTTTCTCTGCCCTGTTATTTATTTTGGATTAACAAAATATATCTTATTTTTCCTACTATTAACTTGTCAATGACACTTGTAAACCAGCCTTTACTCTTACTAATCTCCATTTTTGCTTTATAATAATCTAACACAAATGATCTCATTTCTACTTCTACAATTATGCTAGAACTCTAAATCATTTAACTCCTTTTACTATCATTTTATTCTTTAAATCTTTGTTTGCATAAGTTTCTTTTCTACATCTATTTTAAACTATATTATATATTATTATAATATTTTGTTAATCAAATCTCTTTATGTTTACCCATACATTGATGTCTACCATTTTTGGCCATTCTTTCTTACTGTTGTTCAATTACTGTGTTTTCCTTTGGAATGATTTTACTTCTTTCTGAAGAACTTCCTTTAATATATCTTTTAGAGCATGTCTGCTGGAGACAAATTCTATAGTTTTTGATTGTCTGAAAATGTCCTTATTTTTCCAGGATAATTTTCCTGGAAATAGAATTCAAGATGCCAGTTATCTTGTTTCCTTACCTATAAGTTGTGATTTTACTGTCTTCTTTCATTGTTTCTGTTAAGAAATCATTTGTAAGTCATACAGTAATATATATTTGTTTCTTTTTTCTTTTGAAATTCTTTTCTTTTGTCTTTTTTTTCTACAGTCTTGCTATGATATATTTTGTGATTTTCTTTTCAGTTATCTGGCCTAGAGTTTGTAGAGCCTGTTGACTCAATGACTTGATGTCTCTACTAAATGCACAAAAATTAGCTTGGCATGGGAGTGCATGTCTGTAATCCCAGCTACTTGGGAGGTTGAGGCAGGAGATCATTTGAACATGGAGGCGGAGGTTGCAGTGAGCCAGAATTGCGCCACTGCACTCCAGCCTGGGTGACAGAGCAAGACCCTGTTTCAAAATAAATGAATGAATGAATGAATGAATGAATGAATGAAAAGAAAAGAAAGAAAATAAATCTGCAAGCAATCCCTGAGAAAAAGTAGATGCAGTGTCTGTCTACTATTCCCTCTGGGATTTTCATATTTCTCTTGCTCTGTTCACAGGGGCCTCTCTTGTTGAAGCGTCTTTATCTCTTCAGAATGAAAACACTACTGAATTTTGTGTTGTGATTAGCAGATGTTTTTAATCTTAGTTCTTTGTCTTCCTATGCAGTGCAGCTTCAACTCAGGCAAATATTTTGAAGGGGAAACCTGTCTTTCAGTGAAGGATCATCAAGTCTCCAATTTTGTAACTGTCGTATTGCAGCAACACCAAAAGTTCTGCTAGTTTTTCTATTCTCCATCTACATTTCTTTTTAAGGTGCTAAGTTTAAGTTTAAATTCCCTGATAGTATATTTGCCTGAAATTGATATATGATCCTATAGAAAAATAATTGTAGATCCTCAGATCATCTCTGAGTGTGCTCTCCTCTCTGAATTATTAATTCCACTGGTGTTCAGTAATTCCCATGCTTTCTGCCGGCTTTAAACACATATATTTTGTATGTTAGTTAGCTTTTAGTTATTCTTTGTTGGGAGTGTTCATCTTTAGCAAACTACTCCATCTAACTCAGCAGTAGAGTTTTCCTCTATTGGATTTTTATTTATTCTGTGATAGGAAAACCTGGCATCAGTTTTTGAAGGTTCTTCCAAACTAATGTTTCTTATTACTGGGCATGAACATCTTTGGGAAGCCAATTACTGTATATACCATAGTCAGCCCTCTGGCTCTCAAAAATTTACATCTGTCTCACATCCAAAATAGATTTATGCTATCCCAAGGTCTCCCAAAGTCTCAGTTCTTTTATAATATAAAGTTCAAGATCTCATTTAAGATATCATTTCCAAAGTACCAGATATCATTATGTTCATCATCTAAATTAGGCATTGGTGAGGCTCAAGATATTACCGTTCCTAGGGAAAAATTCCTCTCCATCTGTGGACCTGTGAAAAAAGAAAACAAATTATCTGCTCCCAAAGTAAAATAATGGGACAGGGATAGGTTAACAGCTGTACACATCCCTACTTAAAAAGTAGAAAAGTTTTGTTAAAGAAAGTAGAAAGAAATAAATGGAATCAGTGTCCTGAGCAATTTCAAAATACAACTGGGTAAATTTCCTCAGGATTAAGACCTGGAAACAATCCCCTGTGGCACATTGCTCCATTTTCTAAGCCCATTTCTCTGCCCTTCTGGTTCATGGCTCCACCTTTGAGGTCATCCTTCTTCTTTTTTTTTTTTTTTTTTTAATAAAGGGTAACATTTGTTTGCAGATAGGTAGTTTTATCCACCTGTTTCCTGCCTGTAGAATTGGGAGTTTTACAGCCTTTTAAAATTTTGTCCTTTCTCCATCGTTTTCAATCCAAGTTGCACTCTTTCTGCTGATATATAATTCTCAGGAATCTTGTGAGTCTCCTGTGTATATCACAGGGACTTATTAGACAAAGGGCTCCTCCACAGATTGTTCCTGAATAACCGCATCTGTATTCTTTGTTTCTGCTAATATATCTGAGATGTGTGGCAATTTATGAGTCTAATCTTTTCACAGTGTCTTCTGTGAGAATGAACATTCTGATCTTTTTGCCCTTCTGAGCCACCTGGAAAAAGTTTCACGCTCTTGACTTTCTCTTCAGAGAACACTTTGCTAACAAGAAATTCCCCAAGTTTAGCATGTTTTGCAATCCAGATAGGCTGATGGGTTCCCAAATCATCAAGTCCAACTTCCTTGAGCTTAACAATTCTTTTCAGTCTGTCTCTTTCCTCTCACATTTTACTATATTTGCAGCAAGGAGAAACTAGATTGAACTGTCAACGTTTTGCCTGGAAATCTCCTGAACTAAATATACATGCTCATCCACTACAAGTTCTCCTTTCCACATCACTATAGGAAATAATTCAGCTAAACGTTTCTGCCATGATATAACAAGGTTCAAATAACATGTTCTTTATTTTCTTCTCAGACTTCACCAGCAGTGCTTTTAATATTCATATTTTTACCAACAGATGGCTTATGATGATTTTATAATTTTCTGGGCTTATACAGGTTTTCTCTACCATACTCCTCACTTCACTCTGAGCCTTTACCAGCAGTGCCTTTAATCCACATTATGCTCCAAGCAACCTAGTTTTCCTATTATGTTCCTCAGAATTCTCCCAGTCCATTACCCAATTTCAAAGCCTTGTCTACACATTTAAGTATTTATTTCAGCAGTGCCCCACTCACAGTGACAGAACCTGTGTCAATTTCCTTTTGCTCTGGCAAAAATTATGACAAACATTGGATTAAAAAAAAACACAGGTTATTATCTGGCTGTTAGAAATCCAAAATGGGACAGCAAGGCTACATTTCTTCTGAAGGCTTTAGAGGAGAATGTTTCCTTGTCTTTTTCAGCTTCCAGAGGCCACCTGTATTCCCTACCTAGTGATGCTTTCCTCCACCTTTGAAGCTAGAAACATAGCATCTGGGAATTTCTGGCTTTGACTCTGTCTTTCTATCATGGCATCTCTGTTTCTTTTCTAACTCTAATCTTCCTGTCTCTCTCTCAATCACAAATGTTCTTATGATTACATGGTACCTATCAGGATAATCCAGCATGATCTCTACCTCTCAAGATCCTTAACCGAGTCACATCGGTCTTTTACCATGTAAGGTAACATATGCACAGTTTGATTAGGATATGGACTTATTTGGGTGGCCACTATTCTTTATAACATATGCACCTATTTTTGGATCATAAATTTCAAGCTGAATCTTACAGGATTTCAATTTTTAAATTAATTTTTTCCTACTTAAATTACTTTTGTTCTGAAGTGCTAAGTCCTGCATTGCTTTTGTTTCCTAGTCTTTTGCTGGCATCCCTTTTTTTTTTTTTTTTTTCACAGAGAGGCAGGATGCTCTATATGCTGGAAGGGCCATATAGTACACTGGGAGTGGGGATTGAATACCTCTTTTGATACTTCAGCATATCCAAAGATGATGTTGTTTCCTAATTTTTTCTTCAAAATGTCTGTTTTTACCTTTTATAATGAAAAGTCAAAGTATTTCTCCAGGATAGTGTTAGCTAAACTAATAGAATTATATAACATGAGACTTTTATTAGATGTTAAACAAAATGAATACAAATAATGCTTTCATTAAAAGGTAATACCTGGAATGCAATGTTTGAGATGAATAAACCTGAAAGACAATAAAATCACACTTGTTGTCTTTCCTGCTAACATACTTGTTTTTATGTTTGAAGCATAATTTTGATAGTTGAGATTTTAAAAACTTTTAAGTACTACCAGTTAATAGTCCCATCTTTTTACTTGGGCCTTAGCATGCACAACTGTTTAAAATGCAGTGAAGTTCTTGCACTTAGTCTAACAACTGTATCTGGACATCCCCCCTTTTAAAATTACCCTCTGGAAGGATGTTTTGAAACTGAAGCAAGCTCCCCTGCAGCAAGATGAAGTACAATTTTAACATCTTTGCAAAATCAAATGATCAAGAGAGTGCTTTAAAACGTCTATAGGGGGAAATGAACTGTGTAAGGCTCTATAGAAAAAAAATGTATGTTAAGCCTTTTAGAGATTATGGAATTTGGCACAGTTGAGGAAGCAGATATGGAAAGCCAGTGGTTTTTTTACACTGCAATCCATGGAGCTCTGGGGATTTTGTGGAAGAGTCTCAGATTGTTTCAAAGAGTAAAAGGGCCAAGCAGACAAGTCTTCAGCCAGAGTGTTGTTTTATCTGATGTATGTGTATGTGTTGGTTCTGAACACCTTTTGTTTGAAAAAAGTTTGTAGGTTTTTCGTTTGTTTGTTTGTCTGCTTGCCTTGGCTAAAACAGTTGGACAGGAATTGCATCAAATAATTTGACCTGAATTTAAGTCACTGAGGAGCAAGGCTATGACTAGATTCTAGTCATTTCTTTCCCTTGCTTTTATCCCTCCAATGACTCCCTGTTAAGTTCAAAGTAAAATTTATACTCTTTCACCATGGCATGCATTTTCTTACCTTCCTGATCCTTGTCTCTTTCTTTAGCTTATTTTGTGCTCTGACATCTTCTTGATGCCCTGAAGATTCTTTCCACAAGTTATATATTCTACCTGGAGTGTTTATCCTTGCTGTCCTGTTACCTGGCAATCTTCATAACCTTATTTTTTGAACTTAAGGTTCAAAAGAACATCTTTAGAGTGAACATTATCAGTCATCACTTAACTCACCCCTTAAACTCAAAATTTGTCTCTTCTGCCATTTTGATTAGAGATAGGTGTTATTTTGGAAGCCAAAATTGTAAAGCAAGTTTTACTTAAGTAATAGCACACAAAGTACTTGTCTTTTAGGCTTTTTCTATTTAAACAGGTTTTTACTAGGTTATCATGTTTTGTGTGGAGCAATGTATCTCTAAACTTGAAATTCTATTATCTGAGATTTTGAGTGACACTTTGGGCTCAAAATTTTCTCTGAAATGGCAACAGATAGGTAGCCTACTGATGTACCAGAAATTGTGTTTCACTAATAGTTCTCAAATCTTTTTTACTATGGCCCATTTCAATAGGGAACATAATTTGTTAGTTGCTGA
Organism: Piliocolobus tephrosceles; assembly: GCF_002776525.5. NCBI lineage: Eukaryota > Metazoa > Chordata > Mammalia > Primates > Cercopithecidae > Piliocolobus > Piliocolobus tephrosceles. Next base: position 97,948,015 of record NC_045438.1, on the reverse strand, counting down.
CCTTCTGTGGTCCTATTTTGTAGTGCAAAATAATTTGATAATAACAAAGAATTAAAGACACTCGAAAATAACACAAGGCAAAATAATAAAAGAATAATCACAGTCAGCCATGGTAGGGTGTGCTTTTAGTCCCAGCTGCTGGGGAGGCACAGGAGGAGGGATTGCTTCCAGCCTGGGAAACAGAGTGAGATCACATCTCTTAAGGAAAAAAAAAAAAACCAGAAAAGAAAAAGAAAAAAGGAAAAAAAAAAAAGGAAAGAAAAGAAAAAGAAAAGGAAAAAAAGAAAAGGAAGGGAAGGGAAGGGAAAGGAAAGGAAAGGAAAGGACAGGAAAAGGAAAAGGAAAAGAAAAGGGAAAGGAAAAAGGTAAAGGAAAAGGAAAGGAAAGGAAAAGAGAGTAACCTACCTAGCATCAATCGATAACTGCTAGCAATGGAGAAAAACACGAAACACTGACAATCCACTGAGAGATATCTGTGATACAGGCCATCAGCTTACCTGTAAGTCCTCAGTAGACTTTCCTTTTTAGCCATAGACTGGGACAAAGCACATTGCTTGGGTGTGCTCCTCTTGGCCTAAAGAATTTGGAGGCTCCTACTTCAGCATCTAGATCAAGCCCATCAACTAATCATTTTACATTTTCACATCAAGTGAATAAAATCCAAAAGCTATCTTCTCCCTATTTTACTTCCAAGAAAAATGCTGTATAAACATTGATATGGTTTGGATTTGTGTACCCTCCCAAATCTCATGTCAAATTGTAATCCCCAGTGTTAGAAGAGGAGTCTAGTGGGAGGTGATTGGATCATGGGGGCGGATTACTCTGTTGTTGTTCTTGTAATAGTGAGTGAATTCTCATGAGATCTAGTTGTTTAAAAGTGTGTAGCACCTCCCCTTTCTCTCTCTTCCTCCTGCTCCAGCCATGTAAGACGTGCCTACTTCCCCTTCACCTTCCATCATGATTGTAAGTTTCTTGAAGCCCCCGAGCCATGCTTTCTGTACAGACTGCAGAACTGTGAGCCAATTAAACATCTTTTCTCTATAATTTACCCAGTCTCAGGTATTTCTTTATAACAATGTGTGAATGGACTGATACAAACATGTAGTATTTATAGTTAGCACACATATACAATTAATATTGTATAATTTCTAAATAACACATTGCAATATCGTGTGCATAGATCAATCTATCGGGTAGTCTTATTAATAATTTTATTTCCTTAGCATTAAAAACACAGATATTAAATATATTATGAAGTTTTTCTCACTTTCTTTCCTTTCATTTTACTTCATTTTATTATTTTTAAAATAATATAACAACTACTGGATTTTTGGCCATTACACATCCTCCAGCTTTCTTTTGATTTGCCACAACCATAATTCACGAGGACAGCATGTAAAATGTTGTTCTGAATGGCAAGAAAGAACAACTTCTAAATGTGTTTAAGAAAACTGGTAAAGTCCTTTGCCAAAAGACATTCCTCCAAGAAATTGTCTGTTCTTTTCCCTAGCAAATAGCTCCCAAAGAATGCCAATTTTTATGTATGTTAAGACACATCATTAAGATCTAAAGAATAAATCTAATTACTATATGTCAATAATGTCCCAGTGCAGAAATTGTCATATCTAAATACATGTAGGAAGAAACACATTTTCTTGGCTTCTCTTTTGAAAGACTTTTCAAATAATTAACTTAAGTGTATAAAGTAATACAATTTTTGTGAAGGAATGCTTCAAACATTTAGCTTCTAAGTTAATTTCATAGAGTTTGAAAGATAGTATATTAGTATAAAGTTATAATAAAGAATGTGTATTTCATAGTAATATGTAGAGTACTAGGTGTGTATTCAGCAATACTTGGTGCTATTTAAAGTATTTAGCTTAATTATATTATCAAAGAACATTACCTTTTTATTCTACAGTATTTCATTTAATATCAACTGTGGTGATTAGAGAATTTGTGAAAAATTATAAACTAAATTAGAAGTATGTTATAAGCAGTTTTTCTCAGTAAAGGTTTGTGTACAGTAAATTAAATTATACCTGAGTTTTTTTCTCAGATATACTTTCTAGAACTCCATACATAAGAAATATTCAAAATAATTAAAGATTGTCTTGATTTTGCTGTACATTCTAGAAACTTAGTTCCTCGAAAGTTTTTCTCCAAGCTTTATAAGAGTTTTGGTATTTGGGGGAAAGAAAATTGTTGTTGTATACTATAAGATATGTTAAGGTATTAAAAATGAGTGTTATGGCAGACTTTGAGTTTAAGTCAGATGCAAAAAACTAAAATTTAAATGATATAATGATTAAATATGAAACAAAAGATGAGTGACTCAAGAAAACTATGCTCTTTTCCTGCTTGTCTTCACAAGTGGCTAGATTATCAGCAACCTTGAAGCAATTCTGCTTCACAGTTAATAATAATCTTAACCAACAAAGTATTAGCTTCATTTGATCAAACTCACATAGATAGAAGCAATCATTTTGTTTTCTGGGGTCACATTCTGAGCAGAACTTGATCTTGAAGAATGATCAAGCAGACACAAGGGACATTTTACTTCCTTCCTCATCTGACCTTACAAAGCAATATGACTTTCTATTTCATCGGCTATGCCACATTTCACAATCTGCCAAAACCGTAACAATAAACTCTTAGAATTTCATATCAGAAGAATAGCAGCTAAGGGTTAATAATGAACATTTAGGAGGAGATACATGTTAAAATAACAATAATAAAAACAATAACAAAATTCTGTACCTTTTTTTTAACCCATTTTTGTAGCACCCCTTTCAAAGACATTCCTGTTCAAATGCATTGCCTGTTCAAATGGGCATTCTTTGATCATTACAGAGTCTAGGTAATAAATATGGTATGAATAAATAGATTTAAAGTTAGTGTCAGGGAAGGTTCCTGTGTATAAAAACCAGAAGAGGATAGAAGTGAGCATCAAGATACATAGGTGCTGGCCCAAAACCTGCCATGAAACAGCTGTGTGTTCTAGAGACATTCACATAAATCTCTGGGCCTAAATGGCTTAAGAAATTCTTTCTAAGTATATCATTTTTGGGATTCTAATTTTTTTAGAAAACAAATTTTATATTTAACTGGTTATTTGCAATGTACAAACAAATCAAATTTATAGAAGTTTAACTTTTTCCTTGCACCAGAAGGTTTCTTTGAAGTTAGGGTGAAGGTGGGGAGGTGAAATTACTGTAAAACGGTTGACGTGACTGCCTTTGAAACAGTTTTGCAAATATCTTAATGAAGTGCATAAAAAACTCATAAAACCATTAGCTAACAGAACTTCAATCATGGATTTTTAAGTTCAAATACCAAAATATCTCTTTAAAATAAATATATGTGCATATAGTAGAAGGAATAAAGGCACAATGTCAAAATGAGTTTTTAATGCTAACCCATTGGATGAAAGCATGGAAATTATCCTTGGAAAAATGGAAAATGTTAACTCATTTACTGGAACTGAGGAAAGGCCTATGTACTTGATAATATTTATTTTCAGATAAACAATCAAATAGTTGTTTGAGAATTCGTATGGTATTAAAAGTCCAGAGAATATTGCCAAATTATTAACATTTTCCAAACTCTGTCTTTAATACTTCCATTTTCTGTTGTAATTTCTAAATATGATGGCATGAAGAATCATATAACAGAAGACTAGATATAGTATTTCATGCCCCAGAAACCACAAATCTGAGAAGGAATGTAGTCCCGAATGTACACTATATGGAACACACAACTTGTTGTTACTAAAATGGGGAATAACTAAAGCATAAACTTGTCTTTGCTATATATTTAATTTTTTACTATTATTTTCTTTTTATGAATTAATTAGCAATTGTCAAAAAATGTAAACATATTACCTATGTTTGTCACAGAATGTGAGAGCCTCCTGTAATCACAACCCCTAGAGAAAATATTTCCTAGCACATTAGCAGGTTCATGTACATGCCTCCCGATTTTCCCCTTGCATATGTCAACACATACAATACACTACTTGATATTTATATGCTGGGCCATGGGAAGAGATGACATAATTATTCTAGATAGCTGAAAAAATCTGAGAAGTGCTTACAATTCACTGTGTATAACAACAAAAACCCAACTAATTGTTATCTTTAAAACACTTTCAAATTAATAATATAAATAATAAACATTTACTGAGAACTTACTATTTTATTATGTGCAGTTATTGTGTTAAGTGCTTTATATGTCTAATCTTTTTTAAATCTTACCATCCCAGGTGAGGAGGTACTACAAATTACTTCCTGTTTTATTTTGGGAAAATGTAATTTACAGTTATGCATTTTACATCCAAAGTGAAGAATAACTTAGTCCATGTAGCTAGAGGACATATGGCAGTCTGTCTGCTCTCCTACCAGTCGCACACTCAGAATTCAGAGCTTCTTTGCTTCGGGTCCTAGTCCCCTTTTGCAATGTACAGAGTTCATCGATCTTCTGCATTCCATTTCTGGAAGATTAGATTCAAAATTCCTTGTATGAGCCATCAAATCGCTCTGATCTCTTTCCAACCGAATTTGCTTACTTAAAGCTCAGCTGTTTCCCCATGCTCCAAATAAACCAAAGTGCTTGGTAATTTAATGTCCTTCTCATCTCTTAGTCTGTCTCTCTTATGTATTCTTTACCTCTGCCTCCTTTCTCCACCTGTCAAAGACCTATTGACCCTATAGGAACAGCCCAATTACTAAGTCATTTACTAAGCTTTCTTCGGTCGTCTTTACGGAAATGGGCTCTCCTTCCACTCTTCTATAGCATTTTTGTTTGACTCTCCTGTGATACTTGTCACATTTTACCTTATTTTAGGATATTTTGTACACACTATAGACTATATTTAAGATTTTTGGCATCCCATCTGAAAGATCATCTATTGGTCTGTACATAATAAATTCTTGATAAAAGCTTGTTGAATTCCATTGCCTGCCCATATTTTGAAGAACATGTTTGTTAGTACCAATGTGTCTGAAGTAAAGAGCAATAATCTTGTATAATAGTTTACTTGGTGGCATATGAGGAAAATGGAATAGAAGAGGAGGTGAAGACGGGATATCTGCAGATAAATGATTCTTCTAGAAATTTATGACTGTGAGCTAAACTGTATTGACTTGAGAGACAACTATCAAGAAGAATATAATGTGGGGAAAATCATAACATCTCATATTTCTTCTGATTTTTAATTCGGCTACTAGTAGCCATACAAAATATCTCAGATTTTCTTCTTTGGAGTAGGGGGTGGGGTAGAAGGGCCATACACTGGTCCTCTGCTTGGACTGTTACTCCACTGTGGAGCCTATCAAAGCAATGCTTTGGGGAAGGCAATCCTCAACATCATCCAAAGTTGTGGGACTCTCATGGCCTAAGCCCTGAGCAGATCTCTTTGAGCAGGTACCAGTGCTGTCAGGGCATACAGATAGATAGCTGTGCGGTGTTGGCCAGCCCAGGAGATCTCCACCAGGGCTGGTCCTGGTAACTGCCATTTCATAAACTCAGAGCTATGTTGCCTCCTACCCTTCCCATTAAACTTTCCCCTAGGCTGGGATAAATATATATTTTTTTAAAAAATCTTTTTTTTTCCCAGTAGCTTTTGGGGTACAAGTGGTTTTTGGTTAAATGCATGAATTACATAGTGGTGAATTTTCAGATTTTAGTGCACCTGTCATGCAAGTGGTGTATGTTGTACCCAATATGTAGATTTTTATCCCACATCCTCATCCCATTCCCCCACTTCTGAGCCTTCAAAGTCCATTATATCACTTTGTATGTCTGCGTACCCATAGCTTAGCTTCCACTTATAAGTGAGGACATATGGCATTTGGTTTTCCATTTCTGAGTTACTTCACTTAGAATAAGGTCCTCTGGCTCCACCCAAGTTGCTGCAAAATACATTTTTTCATTCCTTTTTATGGTTGAATAATATTCCATGGTGTATACAAACCACATTTTCTTCATCTACTCACGGGTCCATGAGCACTTAGGTTGGTTCTATATCTTTGCAATTGTGAAGGGTGTTGCAGTCCACATATGTGTGCATATATCTTTATATAATGACTTCTTTTCCTTTGGGTAAATACCCAGTAGTGAGATTACTGGATCTCTTTTAGTTCTTTAAGGAACTAAAAGAGTTCCTTAAAGATCTACTTTTAGTTCTTTGAGGAACCTCCATACTGTTTTCCAGAGAGGTTGTCCTAATTTATATTCCCACCAGCAGTGAATAAGCTCTCCCCTTTCACCACACCCACACCAATATCTCTTGCTTTTTTGACTTTTTAATAATGGCTATTCTTGTAGGAGTGGTTTTAATTTGTATTTCCTTGATAATTAGTGATGTTTAGTATTTTTTCATGTGTTTCTTGGCCATTTTTATATCTTCTTTTGAGAAATGTCTATTTGTGTCATTTGACCACCTTTTGATGGGATTATTTGTCTTTTTCTTGCTGATTAGTTTGAGTTCCTTATAGATCTGGTGAACATCTTTTAAACTAGAGGTAACCAATGGCAGGCTAATCCATTCTGTAGCTGTGTTTTCTTTGGCCTGTGTACTGGTGTTCGTGTGTGTATGTGTGCGTGTAAATTTGCTGTCAGTGTTTATAAATTGAGTGGTTGTTTTGTTTTGTTTGAGATGGAGTCTTGCTCTGTCATCCAGGCTGGAATGCAGTGGCACCATCTCAGCTCACTGCAACCTCTGCTTCTCAGGTTCAAGTGATTCTCCTGCCTCAGCCTTCTGAGTAGCTGTGATTACAGGTGTGTACCACCACATCCGACTAATTTTTGTATTTTTAGTAGAGACGGGGGTTTCACCATCTTGGACAGGCTGGTCTTGAACTCCTGGCCTCGTGATCCACTGGCCTTGGCCTCCCAAAGTGCTGGGATTACAGGCATAAGCCACCACGCTTGACCTAAATTGAGAGATTTTGTATAAAAATATGAGGTTTGGATTTCTTGAAAAAATTAACAATAGATTGCATCAAAAGCATTGAACATCCCTTCAAGGCTGTAACTGAGTAGCAGGTGCCCGTTTCCCCTGGCTTGCCCAGTCACACTAACTCCACCCAGATAACATCACTCATGTTTTATCTATATTCATTACCCATCTAGTCTCTGAAAACATCTGAGATTTTGTCCCCTGTTTAATGTAAGCCCCAAAGGATCTTGTAAACCTGTCTCCTAAACAATCAGAACTACTTGACCTTCATTTATCTTTCTAAAGAATATGATTTTAATTATTTTAAATTTTTGACCCTTTAAGGAAGGATATCTGCAGAGAGTTATATCAGGAACACAAGCATAGTTTCAATATTAGAAATCATTAGAAAATATATTTTATGTAATATATTTCAGTATATTGCTGGATGAAAAAATATATGACAATCTCCATATATGTGGAAAAATTTGATAAACTTCAACATTAATTTCTAATACAAATAACCTTTAACAAAGTATGAATAAATTAATACTTTATCAACACAGTAGCCACCACAAAACCTAATGGGAAAGTCTAGAAGCATTCTCATTAAAGTAAGGAAGAAGGCATTGGTGTTCTTTATGATAACTGTATTGTGTCTGTTGGCTTCTTTTCCCATTTAGTAATAGATGGTTGCTGAGCTAGTCTGTATTTTCTAGCTTCACTGCTAAGTACGGCTGTGGCCATGTGACTTAAGTTTTGTACAATGAGTTGTACGTGGAGTCATGTGTGCAGTCTCCAGACAATCTCCTTGAAGAAGATAAAGGTTCTTGTTCTGGGGCATTCTTTTCTCTCTCTTGCTGTTAGTTGGGAAATGTTGACAAATGCAGGAGCCCCTTTGGAAAAAGAGATAGAAGCCATACACTGAGAATCACCCAGTCCTAGGTCACTCACTTTGGACTTCTACAGGATGAGAAATAAATTTCTATTTTACTTAAATCACTGTATTTTTGTAACTTTCTTTTGTAGTAGCTTAGCCTGTACCTTCACTAATTTAGCACCTATTATTTAATAATGTTAGGGAGTTACTATCCAATATAATTTGACAAGGAAAAAAGTTTAACAATTATAAAGGAGGTAAAACTAGCTTATTTGCAAATTATGTGATTATATCCATAGAAAACCCAGGATAATCCATTGAAAGATTGGACAAATAAGACAATTTACTAAATTTCTTGGGAAAAATAAGATATGAAAAATTAACAGATTTTCTGTTTATAAACATCAATCACTTACAAAATACAACAAAAGCTTCTATTTACAATAATAATATAAATACTTCTGGAACAAACTTAAGAAATGTACAAAACTTATTTGAAAATTTTTCTCAGGGATATAAAATTGGAGCTGAATAAATATAAGTCATATCTGGTAGTTGGACATAAATATCTCAATGTCATGTATATGTCATTTCTCTGTAAAACTTACACATTGAATAAGATTCTCTTTTTTGCGCTGAAATGGACATTGGTTATCAACCCAACTCCATTCTCAAATGCCTTCTATTTCATTATAGAGGCTGGGAAAGCTAAATATTTCTTTTCTGCCCTTTCTGGAAGTTGGGTGTGGCCATCTGATACTTTTCTGCTAATGATATTTAAGTGACTTTTCTGCTAATGATATTTAAGTGGAAGTTGGAAAAGATGGCTGTGAGGTGGCATCATTTTGTATGCGTGAGGAACAAGCCGAAAGACTCACAGAGACCTTGGCCTAACATCTCAGAACTGTTGAACCAAAGCCAGCTGCTAGGTACTTCCAGACATAGAGAAAAGTAGGCAACTTTTTATTTAAGCACCCCAAATGCTTTTTTGTTACTTTAAGTCCAAAGTTTTCCCAACTGAATTAAACACCAACAGAATCTTTTCCAAACCATGAGGCAAATTATAATATTAATATATGAAAATAACATGCAAAAATATTGAAGGAAATTCTAAAAAAGAAGAGAGACTAGCCCTACAAGGAAATAAAATATAATATAAAGCTACACAAATTAACACAGTATATGAGGAGACAGACAGATTTTTGGAATAAAGTAGAACTTAGTAGAAAAAAATAAGAAAAATAATGTAAATATTCATGAAAGAATTGGCTTTCTTTAATATATTTTTAATTTTATTTATTTATTTAGAGATAGGGTTTTCCTCTGTTGCTCAGGCTGGAATACAGTAGCACAATCTTAGCCCACTGCAGCCTCAGGCTCCTGGCTTAAGTAATCTCATTTCAGCTTCCTAAGTAGCTGGAACTACAGGCATGCATCACCAGGCCTAGCTATTTTTTTTTTTTTTTTTGTATTTTTTTGTAGAGACAGAGTTAGCCGTGTTGCCCAGGTTGGTCTTGAACTCCTGGACTCAAGCAATCCTCCTGCCTCGGCCTCCCAAAGTAATGGGATTATAGGCATGAGCCACCACAACTGGTCTGTCTCTTAAATGCATGAAAATATGCTTCATTTTATAATTTGAAGAAATGAAAATTAATGATAGGATTGCATTTTTCACTTATTGGTTTATAAAAAAGATGTTTCTTCCACCTTCAATAACACAAGGTGGGAGAAACATCTTCCACATATTTCTTTGGTTTTGTTGAGAATATAAAGTGGTACAGCATCTACAAAAGGCAAATTTGACAACATCTACTAAAAGTAAAATTAAACACTCTATTTCAAATTATTTATTCTAAATAAATACTTTCAATACGTATACACACACCAGGTATATATGTGTCTGTGTATATTTGTATATATGTGCGTATATGCACATATGGTATCTCACATGTATTCCATTTGCTAGAAGTGACTTGGTAATAAATTTGGGAGAAAGTACATATTAAAATAAAGCCAAGAATATAAATATATAAATATATCTATATAAATAGATAGATAGATAGATAGATAGATAGATAGATAGATAGATAGATATTAACAAAACATCGCTGGTTCTCCACAGTGTTGCTCAGAGGTAGGTGTGAGGCAGGAGGGTGTATCCTGAGTTCTCAGCTTGAATTGGTACCAACTGGAGCCTTTGACAGCAGTTTTTTGAGTAAAGGCAATCTTCAGCAGCACCTTATGTCAGCATTTATTATCATGATAATTTCCAACTATTAGGGCCAAAACCTTTATATTGTTGGCACGTGAATTATGAGGTTTTTCCAATCTGGCTTTGAAAACAATAGGAGAAAAGTCCATTATAAAAGGAGACTCCTGAAGTCTCAGACAGATAAATATGTAGGAAAAATGAATATACAAAGGTTGAGGTACTAGAAATAAACTTCCTTAATATCATCCTTTCATGGGAATTCCTTAGAAAGTCTCAGGTAACCCAGAAATACATATATCTCAGTTTGAAGACTCTTCTTTTAATTCAGATAATATTTTATATATAATTTTTTAACCTGAATATTAGAAGAAGTTAGAAAGTGTATCTTGGAAATGTCTGAAGAAGGCTTATTTTATGAATTATTTTCAGGAAAGCTCTAAGTATTAATTTTCATTTTGTATTATGTTTTCATTATGTTTTTTACATAACTGAATTTTCTTTATATCGGAGTTGCCTTTACTTTTTCTTCATATAATGGCACAGAGAACACTGACAGATGAAAGAATAAAAACTATTTCCTACTCAGTATCTCCCTATAGGAGTGCAGCTATGACATCAGTGCTTGGAATGAACAGTCGCCTTCATCAGGAAGGCAGCGTGACCTTTCCTGTTTTTATGATGGCAGTGTCCCAGAGGCATCATATTTCATTGATGAAACTCTAATCTCTAGCTTTTTAGTATCAAACATAAATTGTGATTGTTTTGTTAGTTTTAAAACCAAAAATGATCATCAAAGCATTGTTAGTATCTCATGAGTGTGTGTGTGTGTGTGTGTGTGTGTGTGTGTAGTAGGTGTGTGAGATGGAGGGCTTCTTTTCAATAATAACAACATAAGAGCATTGTTGGTTGAACACTGATTGCTATATATGTTGAAAGAAATTATAATATAAATGCCATTTGTCGGAAGTGACTTGAGAATAAATTTGGGAGAAAACACATTTAAAAGTAAAGCTACGAATAAATATATCATTGTGTATCTATCATCTTAAAATATTCAGAAGTTTGGAATGTGGAAAATAGCTTACAGTTATCTTACACATAAAGAAGTATAACAAGGCAATGGAATCTTTAGCTACCTTAATATGAGAAGAGAAAGAAGATAAAAACTATCTCTTCAGAAATGCTTACCCATTTGAGAAGACCTCATATATTTTCTATCCAGTAGAGAGCAGTCAAAGTCCATGATGCTGTCATGAAATTCAGACCTTAGTAGTACAAGCATGACTGTTAACACTGAATCATCTCATTCAGGTCCTTTCGGAGTAAGGATCTTTTAGAATACTGGACTAATAGTCTTTCTTTGCATACAATATTTTTCTCATACCTGTCCTTTATATTAAATACAGTATTTATTTGTATATTTGCACAGAAGTTTATCTGGACACAAACAAAAAACATGTAGCAACCTTGTGGTTATTGGTCGCGCTTTTAAAAATCTATAGTAAGTCTACAAACTATGATATTTTAAGAAGTTTATGAAATAGCGACAAGCAGAAAGCATGAAGTGGGGTAAGCTTAATATTCCAGGAGAGAATATCCTAAGTGCCACCAGATAGGCAAGATTCATAATTACCAGAAGCTAACATATGACATCCTCATGGCAATAGTAGTGACATACAGGGATTTTTCACAGGTAGGTAAATTAAAGAATAATTAACTTAAAAATCACCAAGAGATGATTAGATGATATAGTGGAATATCTATGTAGAGACTACCAGTTCCATCCTTGTTACCTTTCTCTTTTTCTTTCAGTGTGCCAGAGGAGATTAAAATATGGAGGGATGTTATCTAGTTATACAGATAGAAAGTATATCTTCTCACTGTTTCTTCATTATCTAAGGTTTTGATAGTTATTATATAAAATCTTTGCACATCACTTCTGCTTTGCTGATATAACATATTCTCAAAAATGATCCTGAGGGACTACTCTCAAGAGACAGCATCTTGTAAATGCACACGACTGTTCTATTTCTCTGTTTAGTTTCATAGACAGAAATCAATCTGAAATTGTCACTGGAAATAAGAAGGAGATGTATTAGGAAAGCAGTAAAATTAAATTTTAGTATGTATATTTTCATGGGCTCTCAAAAATGTGTTCATCTCTTCTCTTTATAAAATTAATGTCAAACAATTGGAGACTCATTTAGTATACTGCGTTAAAATGCTGTCTTTATTTATGTATCAATGGCACTGTTGATTAATCATCAACAAGGCAGAGAGTGTAAGGTGGTTTTTCCCAGTACAGATGTTGTCACAAGACAGCCACATTCTTTTATTTGGCCATTCTCACAACCAAAGTCATACACTTTAATTGGTAGACAAGAGTGAGGTATATAATTTGTGGTCATGAAGCAAACTGGAACTAACTATTCCACATGTGGTGAGCTTAAATGTCAGACTGGTCGGCTCTACTCTTGCCAGCTGAGCTAGTGTATCAGAGGGACCACTTTTAAGAATGGTTTGATCACAACTGTTAACAACCTCTTGTACTTTCCTTTAAAATGTATGCTTTCATGGAGGTTCAAATTTTTGTCATTGAGGAATTAACAATGTTTGAATTTGTGATGTTTCCTTAAAATATCAAGATTCCTCAACAAATAAAATCACTATTTTATTGAGTACATTTGAAAATATTGTTTCTATTATGAAATTTTATTGGGCAATAGCTATTAATTAAAAACAACTTTTAAAGTATAATTTAGTCATACTCTAGGTTATTTGGTAGCCACATTAGTTTTATTTTGGGAAAAATAAGGAGATACATGTCATCATGGGTCCTTGTGTTTAAATTAGAATAAGACAATGTATTGTAGTAACAAGTACTTGGAATTTAGTTAGGAGCCATGGTTTTTATCTTAATCTTGTAATCTAAAGCCCCTCATGCTCTACACACACCATGCTATATATTGTACAAATAAAAAACTATGACCAATACGTATAGAAACAAAGCAAAATGGGCCCTAAGTATCAGTGAGAGCAAGGAGTGAGTTGGGTGATCTTTACCCCTCATCTCCCCAGTAATGTTCATCAGCCCTTCATCTTACTCTTTAATTTGGATAATGGATTTCTGCAATCCCCTCAATTTTAATTAAAATGTTATACATGTGCAGCACCAAAACAAGTCTCCTAAACCATTCTTTCTTTTTGCTTGCTTCTCTAAGTTGTTTATCCAGATAAACAATTCTGAGAATAAAGGTGATGATACAGTTCAGTAGGTAAGGCCACTTTCCAAATCTCAGTCAGGGTTTAGAGTCAGGCTTTGGGGAGATCAGCTCATCTCAGGAGAGGATGAGAATATGGTCTTGACGCGAGATGATGTGGATCTAAGCCAGCTGGTGGCTCCAAGAATCTAGTCTCAGATAAGGCCTAGAGCCAAAAGACATTTCAAGGAGGCATGGTGGGTGAAATTTGGTATATGAGAGCATGTGGCATGAAGAGAAGAAAACATGAAAGACAACTGTACATTTTCTGGTCTCTGAAGGCGTGGATCATTTTGTGAGGAAGGATAAATCTGAGTGTAGACATGCCGAAACCTAAATGACCTTATGTTATCTTAGATGGGATGTTTCTTAGATATCTTCAAACATAGGGTGGATTTCAGGTCAGAGATTACAACATGGGACACATATTTAAGAGGAGATAAAATATGACACTGCTTGTCCTTATCTGATCTCTTACTACCATACTTCCAATTCTTTTTGATCCTTTGACCGCGGGAGTTGGGAATTTTGCCATTACTTTTAATTTAACCTGTTTTAGTGGTTCAGTAGTTAACAGTGTATTCCATAACTTAGCTACCTTTTCGGGCCTGGGAAGTTCTTGCAAAGCTTTGTGGAAGTTTGACTTGTGCTGGCAATTTAATGGAAATAAAACCCCAAAAACAATAACAAAGTAAATATCTTTTGTACATTGTGTGGACAAAGCATCCACATAGTGGAAATAATTTTGAAGATTTTCAATAGCAATTTATCACACCATCCAGATGTGATTATATTTAATGTCCTCTGAGAGTCTATACTTTGCATATAAATGCTATAAATTACTTGGTTTTTTTTTTTTTCCAGCAAATATAATGAACTCTGCTGTGTTCCAGGCAGTTTTATGGAGAAATAGTGTTTGGGTAATAGTGGAGAATAAATAAATAAGACTTCAATTCATATTCCAGGGTGATAAATAGACAAAATATACATGAACCAATACGTGGTAGGTGACTTTTAGATAGAGTTAAGGCTATGAAGAATGTAAAAAGAAGTGTTGTAATAGAGGGTTTCAGGATGCTGGATTTAATTTGGAAGGAATAGTCAATAAGGAATTGAGTCTTGAATTGAGAGCTGAAAGACAAGAGTGTATAAGCAATGTGAGGACATGGAACTAACATTACAAGGAGAGTGAAGAGAAAGTGCGAAGAGTAAGGCAGAGACAAAGTTGGCTATTCAAGGAATATAAAGGACAACATGGCTAAAGTATAGTGGGAGGAGGAGAGAGGCAGGAGATGTGGCTGGAGAGGTAATTGGAGGCAGGTTAGATAGGGCCTGGAGGGCCATGAAAGATTCTATGGACTTTATTCCCAGTATAGTGGGAATTCATGCAGAAGAGTAGGATGTTGTGGTACTTCTAATTAATTATTCTTTTTGTAGAAAACTGACATTTGTCAGCTTGCATGCATTTACATTTGTATTTTTTAAAAAGTTAAACAGCTTCTACATTTTAGAATTTTTATGTTAAAATATACCAACATCAGGGTAGAAATAAACATACTATAGTGCATTAAAGATATGCAGGAAATGTAATAGGTTCAGTGTCCTCACACTCAATAGGAGCTTATGCTTCAACGACTGTTTCGTTGACCCAGTGAGACTGTGTTGTAGATGGTTTACCTTTGCCAGGCAGAGTGGTACCATAAAGACAGGTCAAGACAGACATATTTCCATTGAATAGTGTATCGGTGACCAGCCTCTCTCACACATCCAGAGCCATAATATGGGTGTTTTTAAAACACCCTGAACCTGAATGTGAATTAAAACATGTTTCTTACAAACCTGTTGCTCAAAATATTTAGGATGATTTTAACTGTTTGGAAAATATAAATTCAGTATTTTCATTTGATTTTACTTTAGCCAGATGGACTCTGATATAATATCTACAAATAATTTGGCAATTTCTTTCCCTTCACAATTAAGAAAACACTCTGCCCTTAGCAAAACATTTTTTTTTTTTTTTTCCTTTGGCATTGACTTGAAGCTGACATCTTCTAATTTGAAGTTTGGGAATAATACTTTCCTATTCAGAAGCAAACTATGCCAAGGCTATATTCTCTTTTTGGAAACAAAGAGGATTTTGCATGTTCATGTCTATGATGAGGCTGTATGAGGCTCTTGGTTTTTGGAGGATCTGTCCTGTAGCCTGACAAGTGTGAAGGGTATCCATGTGGGCCAGCCTCTGACCTCTTTCAGCTTTAACAGATGGGGCTCAGATCTTGGGAACTGTATTTCTGGAGAGTTATTTGCTAGGATTCTCAAGAAACTAGAGGTGAAAGGATGAAAGGAAGAAAATGACTGTATTTCAATTTCTCACCCTATTTCTAGCTATCAGTTCTAAATGGAATACTAAAGTTTGAGAATATAGTGAAACAAGAAATACATCATAAATAATGTTTTCTAAATCTCCTCTTCCAAATTGTAGGTTTTGTTTTATACATGTGTTCATATATGTATATATTTGTATATATGTATACAGTCAATTCTTGTTACTTTTGATAGTTATGCTTTACAAAATTGGCACATACACTAAATTAATAAACCCTGAACTATTGCTCCTAGGGGAAATACAGGGTTAGGTTCCCATAAGCCTATCCTTGTGATATTTTTATCAACTAATCCATAATATGAAACCTTATTTTATGAGTTTTTCTGTTTAGTCACTTTATTTAATATATATTTGTGTGTATGTGTGTATACATATGTGTGGTAAAATATCACATTTGTGGGAATATGCGTGTTTCGGAGACACACTTTTCTATGAATATCTGTGAATGACTGTAAAAGTGCCCGTAGTATTGATTTTGCAGTTAAAATACATTTTAGTGAGTGAATTAGCAAATACAGAATCTGGGAATAATGTGGATTGACTGTATATACATATACACAGATTTGTATATCTGATTTTTTGCTATTGTATCCATTTTTTTTTTATGTGTAGAGGTGGGAAAATCTCTTCATTTTGACACCTTCTTTGGATAATTTTCTAAGAGTAATAACGATTGCTGTAAACACATATTCTGAAGGAAAGCTTTTATCTTTTCTTGGCAACTGGTAGTTTGCTCTTTTTAATCAAAGTAAAAAGTTTCAAATGCTCAGTGAAAGGATAGCCAGAAAGTATCAGTTCCCATCAACAAATGCACAAAGGATTCTAGAGTTTAGATTTTTTTTCCTTCATAACTTGGGAGAGAAATTCAAAAATATCTCAAGTAGATTTTCCAGCAGAAAATGGGAGCTTATTTTTGAATCCCTACCCAGACACGTTGGAAGATAATACAACTGAAGACAATTTGCTTTTTAAATTAGCGGTTATTTTTCCTCTTGAAATACAAGCATGAGTTCATCCTCTATAAATCAATAAAAGCTTGAGTTTTTTATGTTTTGTAAAAAGGAAATTGCATCATAATAGTAGTCTTGAGATAAATAAGAACTGTTCATTCCCTAATGTCAGCATTTAAACCACAAATTGAATACTAAGACCTCAAATTGTTATTTTCATAGAATTTTTAAGTTAGAAAAAACATTCACAGTGATCTAAACCAAAATAAATAAAAATAAACCCTGAAAATTATATTCGATTGTTTTTTATCAGGACAACACATGGAAAAATTCTAAAGAACAAAAAAGTTGGTAGAAAAATGTAATTTTGACTTGTAAATTTGTACATTTAAGCCATCAAAGAACCCAATAGCAAAATATAATCCACATTAGTTGGACCATAACTTTGTAGGACCACCTTAGTAGAAGGCTTGTACCTGAAGCACTGTGTGCTAGAAAGAACACTAGCATGATTCTTAGGAGGTTGGGATTCCAGGTCCACCCCAGCTACATTTAGCTCTTAAGTTTTGCGCGCTTGGGTTGAACATTCTCAACCACAAAATATGAAGTTTGAATTATGTAATCTTTAATATTTCTCTCATTTCTAAAATTTGCTGAGGCTCCAGCACAAAACATCTACGTTAGGCATTCATTTAGTTGAATTTCAGAACATAGTTCAAGAGTTTATTGTAAACAAAAAGGAGTCATAGAGTAATCCCTAAAGAAACGATTGTGAATCTGACAATCACATAATTTATCATAAAAACTGGGTATCTTTGGAGTGAAATGTGATGCTATAATAATAAAAAATATATAAGCTTTTGAGATCTATATTACTTTACTAACAAATTACTTTTATTATACGGGTGAACACACAAAATAGTTCTCATCAAAAACTATTCAAAAACAAAATGTTTGAAAGTAATATTTTATTTATGAAGGCAATATAAGCATTCTTTGTATTGCTTAATTTTAGAGATAACATAAAATATTATTGGTTCATATTTAGAATTTTAATCAGTGTTTCATTTGATGATTTTTTAATTTCTCTTTTGAAAAGTTTTTTTAATTTTTAGATTGACATATGATACTTGCACATACATAATGGAATACATAGTAATGTTTTGATATACATACTATATAGTGAGCAGATCAATATAATTAGCATATTCATCACCTCCAACACTTTTCTTTAGCAATAATACATAGTTTCAAACAGCTAGAAGGAAGGAAGATAATGAATGTGTTGAGAACATTCACTATCTTCCTTCTAACTGTTTGAAACTATGTAATATTGTTAACTGTAGTCATCCTACATTTATACCTAGTGGTATAAAACAGTAGAACTTACTCCTCTTATCTAGCTGTAATTTTGTAGCCTTTAAAAAATCTTTCCCTATCCCCCTTCTCCCATCCTTCCCAGCCTCTAATATCCTCTGTTTCACTTTTTACTTCTACAAGAGAAAACTTTTTCAGCTTCCACATCTGAGTGAGAACATGTGGTGTTTAAAACTTTCTGTTCTTAGCCTATTTCACTTAACATTATGTTCTCCAGTTCCAACCATGTTGCTGCAAATGACAGAATTTCATTCCTTTTTATGGCTGAATAGTATTCCATGGTGTACATATACCACATTGTCCTTTTCCATTCATCTGTGGTTGGACAACTAGGTTGATTACATATCTTGGCTATTGTGAATAGTGCTGCCATAAACATGTGGGTACCAATGTGTTTGATTTACAGGTCCTCTTTCCTTTGGAAAAAAGCCCAGTAGTGGAATTGCTGGAACATATGGTAGTTCTAAGTGTAGTTTGCTAAGAAACCACAATAGTGTTCTCCATAGTGGTTATACTGTTTTACATTCCCACCAACAGTGTATAAGAGCTCTGTTTTCTCCACATTCTCACCATCATGTGTTATATTTTATCTTCCTGATAATCTTTATCCTAACTGAAATGATAGCTCCCTGTGGTTTTAATTTGCATTTCCTTGATGATTCGTGATGTTGAGCATTTTTTAAAATGTATTTTTGACTATTTAAATGTCTTATTTTGATAAGCGTCTGTTTATATTATTTGTCCATTTTATAATTGATTTTTTTTGCTGTTGAAAAGTTTCAATTCCTTGTATATGTGAATATTAATCCTCTGTCAGATGAACAGTTTGCATATATTTTCTCCCATTCTGTAGGCATAAGAAACAGTCCTAATTTCCTGCATATACAATTTCTACATCAACCTTATAAGGATATAATTCTTTAATGTGTTTAATTTGTACTGCCTATGATTATCCTTAAGAATCACACACAGTTTCAGGTTTTATATTTACATTTTAATTGATTTGGATTTGATCTTTATGTTTGGTATAAAATAAGAGTCCAGGCCAGGTATGGTGGCTCACGCCCATAATTCCAGCACTTTGGGAGGCTGAGGCAGGCAGATCACCTGAGGTTGGGAGTTCGAGACCAGTCTGACCAACATGGAGAAACACTGTCTCTACTAAAAATACAAAATTAGCCAGGCGTGGTGGCACATGCCTATAATTCCAGCTATTCGGGAGGCTGAGGCAGGAGAATTGCTTGAGCCCAGGAGGCAGAGGTTGCAGTGAGCTGAGATCTCGCCATTGCAGTCCAACCTGGGCAACAAGAGCAAAACTCCATCTCAAAGAAAAAAAAAAGTGGCCAATTTTGTTCTTTTACATGTGAATATCAAATTTTCCCAGCACTATTTGTTGAAAAGATTATCCTTGCCCATTATCCATTCTTGGCATCCTTATTGAATATCAATTGATTGTATATGTGTGAATTTATTTCTGGGCTCCCTATTCTGTCTCATTGGTCAATATGTCTGTCTATATGCCAGCAACATAACTATTTTGATAGCTAAGCTTCGTAATACATTTTGATATCTGAAAGTGTGATGCCTGCAACTTTGTTCACCTTTTTCATGATTGATTTGGCCATTTGTGGTCCTTTGTATTTCTGTAAGAATTGTAGGATTGTTTTTTGTGTTTATTTAAAAATGTCTTTAACAACTATAAAATTGCAAAAAAAAATATATATATGTTTTTTTGCAGTTCCGTTAAAATAAGCTCAAATGAGTTTGATTGTCCTCCACTTGATAGTTCTAATTTGTGCCAAGGTCTCTCTTGTCTAATTGTGTGTGAGAAACCCATGAAATTTGCAGAGTTCTTAAAGACTACCTATGTCTACCGTATTTCATTTCTCAGAAACAAAGAAAAAATATTCTCTCTGTAGGTTCTTTTTTTATATATTTTTTTTATTATACTTTAAGTTCTAGGGTACATGTGCATAATGTGCAGGTTTGTTACATATGTATACTTGTGCCATGTTGGTTTGCTGTACCCATCAACTCGTCAGCACCCATCAATTCATCATTTATATCATGTATAACTCCCCAATGTAATCCCTCCCCCCTCCCCCCTCCCCATGATAGGCTCCAGTGTGTGATGTTCCCCTTCCCGAGTCCAAGTGAGCTCATTGTTCAGTTCCCACCTATGAGTGAGAACATGCGGTGTTTGGTTTTCTCTTCTTGTGATAGTTTGCTAAGAATGATGGTTTCCAGCTGCTTCCATGTCCCTACAAAGGACGCAAACTCATCCTTTTTTATGGCTGCA